>NC_133335.1:121968554-122268554 GCF_042186555.1 Aquarana catesbeiana | reverse complement strand
CGATCGGCTCTACAAAATTTGGCCCCTCGTAAACCACTTCAACTAAAGGTTTTGCAGCCTTGTTTACTCCCCATCAAGTTGTCTGCATTGGTGAGTCCCTGATTAAGTTTTCTGGCCGCTTGTCTTTCAAACAGTATCTTCCCAGCAAGCGTGCCAGAAACGGGGTCAAGATGTATAAGCTCTGTGACAGGGCCACAGGCTATACATATAATTTTATGGTTTACAAGGGAAGAGATAGTCACATAGAGCTGCCAAACTGCCCAGATTACATAGGGAGCGCTGGCAAGATTGTGTGGGACTTGGTGTCACCCTTATTCGGAAAGGGGTACCATTTGTATGTGGACAATTATTACACGACAGTGCCACTTTTAGTCACTTATTATTATTATTATTATACAGGATTTATATAGCGCCGACAGTTTACGCAGCACTTTACAACATTAGGGCAGACAGTACAATTACAATACAATTCGATATGGGGGGAATCAGAGAGCCATGCTTGTTAGAGCTTATAATCTAGGAGGGAGGGTCAAGTTATACAAAAGGGTAATAGCTGTGGGGGATGAGCTAATGGAGAAAATAGTGCAGTTGTTAGATGGAGGCAGGGTAGGCTTCTCTGAAGAGAAAAGTTTTCAGGGATCGCCTAAAAGTGGATCAATTTGGAGGTCTGACAGATTGGGGTAGCGAATTCCAGAGGATGGGCAAGTCTCGGGAGAAGTCCTGGAGGTGGATATGGGAGGAGGTGATGAGGGAGGTAGAGAGCAGGAGGTCTTGGGAAGAACGAAGAGGGCGGTTAGGTTGGTGTTTTGAGACTAGGCTAGTGATGTAGCTGGGGGCAGAGTTGTGGGTGGCTTTGTAACTTATTGTTAGTATTTTGAATTTAATTTGTTGGGCAAGTGGCAACCAATGGAGGAATTGGCAGAGAAGGGTAGCAGACACTGTGCGGTTCGTAAGGTGGATGAGCCTGGTAGCAGCATTCATGATGGACTGAAGGGGGATAGTCTATTTAAAGGTAAGCCAATGAGGAGGGAGTTGCAGTAGTCAAGGCGAGAGAGAACCAGGGAGTGAATCAGGAGCTTTGTGGTTTCATTGGTTAGAAAGGGATGTAGTTTAGAGATGTTGCGGAGGTTGAGGCGGCAAGCTTTGGAAAGTGATTGGATGTGCAGCCGAAAGGAGAGTTCAGAGTCCAGGATAACACCTAGCACTCTGACATGTGGACGGGTGAATGGTTGTGCCATTGCTCTTGACAGATAAGTCAGGGGAAGAGGCACGTGGGGGAGGAAATATTATAAGTTCGGTTTTGGACAAGTTGAGTTTGAGGAAGTGGTGTGACATCCATACAGATATGTCTGTTAGTAAGTTAGTGATGCGTGAGGAGACTGATGGAGTGAGTTGAGGGGTGGAGAGATAGATTTGTGTGTCGTCAGCGTATAAATGATATTGAAAGCTGTGAAAGGCTATCAGCTGACCCAGGGAAGAAGTGTAGATTGAAAATAGAGGTCCAAGAATAGAAACTTGGGGGAGGAGTGGAGGAAGTAGAATTGTAAGTGACACTGAAGGTGCGTTGGGATAGGTAGGATGAGAGCCACTGAAGAGCACAGTCACGGAGACCAAAGGAGTAAAGTTTTTTTTTGAGGAGGGGGTGGTCAACCATGTCAAAGGCAGCTGAAATGTCCAGAAGTAGGAGTACCGGATAGTGTCCGTTGGTTTTTGCAGTTAGTAGGTTTGTGAGTTTTAAAAGAGCAGTTCTGTGGAGTGTTGAGGGCGAAATCAAGATTGAAGGGGATCAAGAAGGTTATTCTTAATGAGGTGGTCACTCAGTTGGTTGTAAACCAGGCGTTCAAGGAGTTTAGAGGAAAAGGGGAGCAAAGAGATAAGGCATAGGTTGTTAAGATTGGTGGGGTCCAGGGATGGCTTTTTAAGTATGGGGGTGACCAGTGTATGTTTTAGAGCATTGGAGAAAATGCCAGAGGTGAGGGAGAGATTGAAGATGTGAATTAGAGAGTGTAGGATAGAGTCAGAGGGCGACCGTAGTGTTTGAGAGGGAATTAGGTCCAGGGGACAGGTGGTTAGGTGGGCGTTAGAAAGGAGTTTAGCAACTTCGACTGTAGTAGCAGATTTGAATAAGGGGAGTGTCAATTGTACCTGTTGATATGGGGTCTTAATTAGGGGAGATACCTGTAGAGTGGAAATTTCATCACGGATAATATCAATCTTGTTTTTGAAGTGATTAACAATCTCCTGGGCAGTGAGTGAGTCAGTGGGGAGAGTTGAAGGTAGAGAAAAGTTTACGGGAACTGAATGAGAAGGTGTTAATAAGAGTTGTAAAATAGGTCTGATAATGAAAAATATGCGCTGCGCTAGAATGAACCCAGTACTTCTATGTACTAATAGTGAAAATTAATTGAGAATATTCAAAACTTATAAAGACGATAGATATGATCCTATAAGTCTAATGTGTAAAAGTGCAATGTATAACATAGATTGATGCGCTCTGATACAAAGTTCAATCAATGTGAGAAAATAATTTTTTGTGCTAAAAAACCAATGTGAAAAAAATTGCTACCAAATCGCTAAAAAAAAATCGCATATATATAAAATCGCAAATATATGAAAAAATCGCAAATATTTAAAAACTATGTTCCTCCAGTTACACAAATCCACTGGAAGTGGTGCAATATCTCCAAAGTAAACTAAGCAACAATTGTGTATAAATATACTAAAAATGTGTATACAAATAGTAATCAATCCAAATTAGTGCCAATAAATAAATAAATTAGATATATTCCCTGTGATAAGTGTTGAATCCTCCGTAATAAAAAATAAATAAATGATAAACTTATAAAGGTGCAATATAAATACAATTGATGAGTATAAATAGATAAATAGTGCCAATAGAATCTGATTAAATATAGATGATTTTCCCGAAGCATAGTATCTCTAAACATTTTGCCACGCACCACAATAGAGACCCCACAGAATTAAAATTTTGGGCAATACAGAGATACAAACCCCACTGGAGAGATTCAAATAAGATCAGAGAACTGAGTCAAGCCGAATCAAAATGGTTATATGAGATGGGTACTCTTGTGCCAAAAGGCCTCAATATTGAATTTGATATTAATTGTTTTATATCAGACTACTAAATATAGCACTATGGATATATATTTTAAACTTAATTTTAATATTTTTATATTTTTTTATATATTTTATTTTTATTGGTGTTAAATACTACTGTACCGTATCGGGCTCTTAAACAACTTTATATTAATTAATAATACTGAAAATTTCTCTGTGTAATACTATTATCATTTACACAGTCCTGGGATATTTAGTTTAAATCACAATTTATTCTTATATATTTTTATTTTTATATTTTTTATATATTTTTTAAAGTGTTTTATTTATCTTTAAAGTCATGGGAGTGTTTATCAGCACACTATAAACTATCAAGATCCAGCATAAAGTCACACTATATTACACCATATAGTCTTTCCTCTTATTTATACATGGTGCTACATTGAATCAAGCTGAAGAGTTACCTCTGGTATCAGCATTGAGCCCGGGTGTGGCACCAAAGCGGGATTTGTCTTAGGGTAGCAGCTGGGTCACACGCTCTGAGGTGAGCATATTAGCCTAAGGGGGCCACTGGAGTGCACCGGAGCATGGTTTGCAGCACCTAGGATGTATGAGCATGACGGACGACACCATATATGGACACTATTTTTATGCACAGATTTAATATTGTTATATGAGACTGTTTCACTCATCACTTTGTGATCAAGTATTATGGCATCTGTGATGTCTATTACGGAGCACTAAGCACCTTTTGCATTTGTTTATGCACTTCACCATTTGCAATATGGATTATTGATGTTTTTTATATTTACTTTTTTATTTCTACTATTATCATTATTTATTTATATGCACATTGCACTTTTACACATTAGACTTATAGGATCATATCTATCGTCTTTATAAGTTATGAATATTCTCAATTAATTTTTACTTTTAGTACATAGAAGTACTGGGTTCATTCTAGCACAGTGCATATTTTTCATTATTATAACTTGCACGGTATATGAAACATGATCTACGCTTGCAGCTGGAGATTAGCACACGTTTGGCACAGGATCGTTGTGGCTCACAAGATTTTCTTGAGAGACTTGGTCTTGTGCCACAGATGTTCAAGAGCGCGACTACATTTTTTGAGAATTTTAGTGTCATCTGTTTGCCGGGGTTGTAGGGGTCGAGGCCTAATTCTGCGTGTAGTGAGCGGAGCAAGCTTGTCCAGGGTGGAGGACAGGGATTTATTGTAGATGGAAGTGGCTTGGTTGGGGCAGGACAGGAGAGAGATTTTGTCATAGAGGTGGTCAGTAGCAGAATAGAGGAGAGAAGGGTTGAAGTTGTGAAAGTTTCTACGGGTGATGGTTAGGCGATTGGAGGGAAAAGTGGTGGAAGACAGGGAGAGAGAGAAACAAATAAGGTGATGGTCGGAGAGAGGAAAAGGATTGTTTGAGAAGTTGCATGGAGTGCAAAGACAGGAGAATACAAAGTCAAGGGTGTTGCCATCAGAGTGAGTAGAAGCCTGTACCCATTGCTTCAGGTCAAATTAAGAGGTTAGACTAAGAAGTTTAGAAGTAGCAGGAGTGTTTGTATTAGCAGGGATGTTGAAATCACCGAGAAGGATTGTGGGAATTTCCGAAGATAGAAAGTAGGGTAGCCAGGCAGAGAACTCATCAAGGAAAGTCGATAATGATCCAGGGGGCCTGTAGATCACAGCAATTATTAGGGAAGTAGGTGAGAATAGACGTATACAGTGAGCTTCAAATGATGAGAGGGAAAGAGAGGGAGGGGAGTGAATAACCTGGAAGGTGCTTTGGGGATAAGAGGAATCCCACTCCACCTCCCTTGCGTCCATTAGGCCTAGGGAAGTGAGTCCAGTGAAGGCCACCCTGGGAGAAGGAAGCAGGAGAAGGGGTGTCAGATTCGTGGAGCCAGGTCTCGGTGAGAGCAAGTAGATTCAAGGAATTAGTGACAAAGAGGTCATGAACAGCGGTGAGTTTGTTGCAGACAGAGCGAGTGTTCCAGAGGGAGCAGGAGAGGGGGAGGCTGGCGTTGGGAAGAAAAGGAACGGAGACAAAATTGCGTAGATTGCGACTACTGCCACAGGGTGTAGGGTGATGGTTTTGGGTGTGTTGGGTACAGTTAAATAAGGGAGGCCCTGGGTTTGGGGAAATATCTCCAGCGGTTAGGAGAAGCAGAAAAGTAAGGGAGGTAATATGAATACGATTTGTATGAGGGGACATGCTTCAGTATCCTGGGGTGTTTGTTAGCAAGTGTGAGTTAGAAAGAGGTGATGAATGCAGTAATGTTTGATCATTGATCACTTGTTTGATCATCAGATTGGCGCATGTGGCACTGTGCAATCTAATCGCTGGGGCTTACCCCAGGGGCTTGTAGATTCCCGTCTTAAGCTGGGGGAGAGAGCCTCCTTGAAGTGTAATAACTTGCTTGCCGTGAAGTGGAGGGATAATAAGAATGTTTTCGTTTTGTCCTCCCTTCATGCAGACACGACGGTCCAAATTCCTACAGCGACTGGTGTTGTGGAAAAACCCCTCTGTGTCCAGGAATATAACCAAAATATGGGAGGGGTGGACCTCAACAACCAGTTGTTGGCACTGTACCTAGTTGCCCGTAAGGCCAGACGTGGTTACAAAAACGTGTCTGTATACTTATTTCAATTGGCTTTGCTGAACGCTCATGTGCTATACAGAGCTTCAGGATGGACTGGATCCTTCCTTAAATTCCAGGAAGAGATCGTAGGAGCCCTTCTGCTTCCAGATGGTGCTTCATCTCACCTTCCCAATCCAAATGCAGTAAGCCGGCTGCATGAGAGGCATTTTCCTTATGTACCCCTACCAAACGAGCCCCCAAAAGAAGATGTCGTGTCTGTAGGTGGCGCATGTAGCACTGACCCCCGATGGAGCTGCTGGTTATTGTTTTGGGTCTTTGCAGTCACTCCTTATTCACAGTTCACCATATCAGAGACTTAAAGTCTATACTGGGCCACCAATGTATGCACCAGTCACTTAGTTCTTTTTCTTCAATGCTTTAATGTAAAACTTGAAAGTAGCAGTAAAGAGGTTGAAGGGGAGTTGCAGATACCTTTTTGTAGCAGATCACTTACAGACTCTTCAGAATAAAGGACAAAACACAGCTTTCTCTCTGTAGATCTTGTATGGCTGGGTAGATCTCTGCCACAGATTTAGCAACCTGCAAGATGTCTGGATAAGCTTCCAGTACCAGAACCTTTAAGCCGACCCGGCAGTACTGTAAGGGTAGTTTAAAGTAGTTGTAAACCCTTACAGACCACTTTTACCTACAGGTAAGCCTAGATTAAGGCTTACCTGTAGGTGCAAGAAATATCTCCTAAAACTACACGGTTTAGGAGATATTTCCAAAAGACAGGCACAGATGTCTACGGCGCATGCACCGTAGACAACGGCACGCAGGCGCACTGAGCCTGCGATCATGCCATTAGTAGCGGCACCAGCGCACATGCGCGGGAGTGAGGTCATCGCGGTTCTGGCTAATCACAGCGCTGGAGCCGCGATACCCGGAAAGAAGATGGACGCTTCATGTAAGAAGGGACAGCGGTGACATCGCAGGCTCCTGTGTTAGGTAAGTGACACATAATGGGTTACTATGCAATGCATACAAGAGAATATGAAAACACTGCGCTCTAATAGCAAAAATAAAATATATGTGAGCCAGCAGCTGCATACATTGTGACAAACAATAACTGGTAACTAGGAAAAAATGCAGCGCTAGGAAATATTGGGAAGTTGGGGTGTAGTGAAACAATTAAGAGATGCTATACTGAACAGTAAAGCATATGTGCAAAAACCATAAGTGAAGTGAAATGAACAAACACAGTATAAAGTGTCCACATATGGTAAATGGATGATTCCAAACTCAAATTAATAAAAGGAACTGGTATGAACCAATAAAAATGATGTGAGACTGGAAATTAAAGTCAATAGTGCACGATGTGGATCTGTGACTATGAGTCAACAACGGGGTACAGAACTTCCGTAGCTGTAAACCAACATCTCGATATGGGGCATCAGAATGAAAACATCAGGAAGTAAAATAAGATGGGTACTCTTACCAGATGATGTGGACTCCACTGTCGTATGACATGGAGTCAATGGTGCATGGAGCCAAACCTAGGCTGGAAAACGATATCCGGAACGGTGGAACCTCTGTCTCACTTCTCGACTTCTCTGGTGGGGTGAAGAAACATCAGAAAGGGCCACCAACTGGATATCAGCCAATAGACCTCAAGGATGTGTTCCAAGGAGAAGCCGGGGACAGATTTGATCCAGACCCCGTGATGGAAGTAGGGCTACTGGAAGGCAGTTTCTTGTATCGGGATAATATGCAAATAAAAAATAAAAAGCTTCTGCATAGTGCAGGTAAACCAGGGATTTTTATTTCTAAAAATACCATACAGAAAATGGATAAAAGTGATCACAATTGAAATAAAATCTAAGCAGCGTAAGGAAGGGGAGATCGCCCGACGCGTTTTGACCAAGAGGGTCTTCAACAGGGGCATGAGCTTCCCCCTTCACGCTGCTCCTATATATAAATATCTAATCAAATAAGATAACCCCTATAGCCAATCACAGTGGAGCTACAAAGGTCAAGTAATCAGGAACTGTATCCTGTTGATCGCTAGACCAATCAGAATCAAGAATAAAACAGCCGGTGAGTGTAGGACCCAATAGCACAGTCTAATAGTGAGACTGACGCCTGGAGACCTCCCCACCGCATGGCAAACAATAGTAAACATCACTTCCTGGTCATGTGATGTGGTGTGAAGGGGCGGTGTCCCGGCTCCCTGACCCAATCAACAACCACCAAAAGGTGCACAGGATGGGAGAGGGTAGTCACGGAAACCGAATCTCTTCAGCTCAAGTCCCGATCACATGATCGGATCTGGTGCTGTCACATGGCTAAAGACATCAATGTGAAAATAAACAATAATAATGGAAAACACTAGATGGCAGCACTAAAGAGAAATAGTGCTAGCAAGTGGTGATAAACCAAAACAGAAAATAAGCATTACTGAACAATACTAAACAGCATTACCTAAATCGGACACTAGATGTCCCAAATAGATCTATACCAGTACATACAAAATATACATAGCAATGAAAGAAAAAATTATAAAAATATTAACATGGCTGTTAGGTAATCTATTACAAATAATCAATATATTGAATTGAATAATTGAATAAATAATAAATATAATTTCCCAATATATGAACGGAAAATTAGGAAATAAAAACATGGAACAAATTGGTATTGTAAGGAAAAGGAATAAATGAAAAAAGACACTGATAATAACGCAATAATAAATCAGCAAAAAAAAAAGGGGAGGGAGGGGGGGGGGCAAATGAAACCCCCATACCTTAAAGGGACATAAAAAATGAACAGGCAGAAATGGAAAAATCGTACATAAAAAATACATGACTACTAGGATGTATTGATAAACGAGTTGAGGTCCCACTCGACGTTCATCCCAAACGGAAAGAAGGACCTCAACTCGTAGATCCAGTAGGTTTCGAGGCGTGATACGCCACGTAATCGCGATTCACCCCTCCAGTGTGGGACAAATCTGTCTATGACCTGGAAGAGGGTGCCTGAAGGGTCTCTATTATGATGTCGCAAATAGTGTCTCGGTACCGTATGTTTGCTCTTTCCCCCTTTAATGCCGGTGATATGCTCATTGACACAAATGGAGAAGGTCCTGATGATACGTCCGACATATTGTTTATGACAAGGACATGTTATCAAATAAACAATATATTGAGATGCACATGTGGCAAACTCCTTCATGTGATATACACGAGACGTTACTGTGGATGTAAAGGTTAGTAGCTTTTGTCTGCCTGCACTATTGTGGTGGCATACGTTGCACTTACGGCAAGGGTAAAAACCCTTGCAGTCTTGGAAGAAGGATATCTTTTTGGGTGGATCGATAACATTAGGGGCAATCTGCCCCTGAATGGATCGTGCACCTCTAAAAATCACTGGTGCTTGTTCGGGAAGAACGGGACCCAATAGTCTATTATTCAAAAGCACCCTCCAATGTTTAAGGATGTTTTTGACCTGTTTAGACTGTATAGAATGCGTGGTATTGAAAGCCCACTTAAAACTAGAGTCTGAGGTATTTTTGGGACGCTCCGTCAATGTGGCCGTTCTCTCCACAGCCAAGACGGCATTAATCTCCTCATCCAAATGGTCTAGTCCATAACCCTTCTCAAGAAATCTTTTCTTGAGCAACTGTGATTGGACTAAAAAATCGGATGTTTTGCTGCAGTTGCGGCGTAGCCTAAGGAATTGGCCACGTGGGATTGCTTTAAGCCATTGTTCTTGATGGCAACTCTCGACCGGAATGTACCCATTCAGGTCGGTAGACATGTGCATTCTGTTTCATTCCGAATCGAAATTCAGGTGAATTTTTCATTATTCGGAAATTGCATGCATCCGAATTTCCGAATTACAAAAGTGATGAATTTAAACGAATCCAAAAAAAGCGAACGAATTCGAAACAAATTCGAAAACAAATTCGAATCGAATTTGAAAACATATTCGAATTCAAAAACCATATTTGAATTCGAAAACATATTCGAATCGAAGTTGAAAACATATTCGAATCGAATTCGAAAACATAATCGAATTCGAAAACAAATTTGAATCGAATTTGAAAACAATAGAAATCGAGGGCAGGAGGCGGAGCCTAGCAGAGCAGACATGCATTGTTAGAGCTCCACACCGCTGAGGAGAGAAGAGAAGGACAAAGCGGAGCCTGCAGGCTCAAAAGGTATCCATTTGAACCTTTTTGCCCCAGGGAACAAACTGTGAAAGTTTGGGCAGGAAATATGGTACTGGGAGGAAACCGTGGCAGAAATTACAAATCACCTCACAAAGAGCTCACAGGCACTCACTGCAGCTGAAGCAGCTCCAGTCACCTCACAAGATACAGCATCAGGGCGCTCTCACAGACAGAAAATGTCACAGCAAGACTCTCCATTTGAGTCAGATACAGAACAAATCCTCTCACAAACTTCTCCACAAGCCTCCTCAGTATCCCCAGTAATATTATTACAATTTGAAAAGATGCTTCATAAGGCTTTAAAACAAACCTCAGACCAAATAACAAAAAGCCTAACCAAAGAAATAAGAGAGCTGGGAAACCGCACCACAGCTTTAGAAATAAAAATGGATGAAATTGAAATTACAACCCAAGAAAATATAACAGAATTGGAACAATTAAAAAAAGAGAATTTAATACTTCAAACTAAGCTCGAAGATTACGAAAATAGAGCCAGACGTTCAAACTTACGCATAAGGGGAATACCTGAAACTGTGACAGACCTGCAATCTACTATTACTGCTCTATTACAAGAACTAAAGCCAGATATCCCTATTGAACGTTTAGAACTGGACAGAGTACACAGAGCCCTCACAGCCAAAAAGAAAGATGGACCCCCACGTGATATAATCACAAAATTTCATTATTACAGAACGAAAGAACAAATACTAATTGCTGCAAGAGAAAAAAAGGAACTTAATTTTCAAGGACACAATTATCAAATTTTTGCTGACCTATCCCAACTTACTATTACTAAAAGACGATCCATGAAACCCCAACTAATGGAACTGCAACGCCACAACATTATGTATCAATGGGGCTTCCCCTTTTCAGTCAGATTTAACTACCAAGGTACAATTTACAGAAGCAGATCAGCAGATGAACTACAACAAACCCTTTTAAAATTAAATCTGACAGAACCCACAAGCAGCAACACTCCCACACGCAGAAGAATGGCATCATCTTCACCTTCAGGCAGCACCCAGAAAATTTCAGAACAAAATGGGAATCACCATTCTCACAAAAGAGGCCGTTATGCCACATCATCCATGGACCAAGAAGATTCAATGGACTGACATCCTAATTCCTGATATCTCTTCATTTATTATACTAAGAGATGGTTCTCTATAAGAAACCTATATTTATAACTGAATGTAACTGCACACTGTGTGGGATCATGTTACATTCCAGTTATATTTCTTATTACTTCTGATTCATATAGCCTTAGAATATATAAGTGAAATAAGGAAATTCTTGTTCAGTTATATATTATCAGGTAATAACAATAGATTTATTACTTTTTAGGACAAATGTGTTCAATAATCCAGAAGTAATGGAAGCTTTTTCTTTCTTTTCTTAAAACAAATATATTATTACCTAACTAGTTCCTAGAATTATGTTTTTGTTTATTCTAATCTGAAGCAATACAACCTCAATTTTATGAGTTAACATATCTAAACAGTTACGTATGAATAAAATATGTAATTGTTTACTCTAAAAGGGTTAAAATCCCAAAATAATTCAAACTATCTTCATCAATACCAAAGTTATTAACAGTACCTTTCTAGCTGAATTATTTAGCTTAGGGCAAGACTAACCATATACAACCACCCTGGAATAAATAATTTCAACAAAAACTATATTCTGCACTCCAATTAATGAAACATCATTTTGATGTCTTTTGACATAGCACTTCTCTCCTGTAAGCGGAAGATCCGTGTACCCCCATTAGCCCTCCTCATTCTCCCAACCATATTATGTGGGAGTGTGACGAAGGCACTTATTCCCCTGAGAGAGATATTTATTCTCTTTCACGGGTAAATTGTGATTACTTGCAAAAAATAATTTATACAATGTATCATCTAATCTCGTATGTTTTTCGTTTACTCTTTACTCCAGAATTCACTGGTTTCTTTTCTATCTATTCATCTCTTCAGTCCACACAGATTGATCTGCACAGTCAGCTCTGCATAACAAAAAGTAAGTCAAAACTATTTGATCTATTGCCATGGCACCACTGAATATACTTTCCCTGAATGTTCAGGGAATAAATGTCCCTCAAAAAAGGACCAAAGCCTTCCGTACTTTCCATAACAAGAAGGCTCACATAGTATGCCTCCAAGAAACACACTTCACCAAAGATTCTACTCCAAAATATATTTCTCCTTTTTATCAACAAATTTACACGGCTTCTGCCTGTACCAAGCAAAGGGGAACTCTAATTGCATTTCACCGATCCACACCATTCACCTTATCATCAGAAATTAAAGACCCAGAAGGTAGATACCTGATACTCATGGGTTATATAATGGATACAGCAATCACGGTGATTTCCTACTACGCTCCTAACAAACAACCTACACCAATCCTCTCACATATATTACAAGTGATTAATACACACAAAATAGGAACAGTGATAATGTGTGGGGATTCGAACCAGGTCCTCCTCCCATTTCTAGATAAATCACCTTTTACACCATCCAAAATAACCCCTAGATTACCTTTTTCTCAACTTCTTTCCAAATACAATCTGGTAGATTCATGGAGAGAAAGTAACCCAATGAAAAAGAAATTCACTTATTTCTCGCACCCTCATCAAACCTTCACCAGAATAGATCATATTTTTCTAACAATAGGAATGATACCAGAAATTATTGCATCAGATATAATTCCGATTCCGTGGTCTGACCATAATGCAGTATACACTACTATAGCCTCAGCCATACCAAAAGCGCATGACCCAACGTGGTACTTACCGGACATAATGCTCAAACACCCACTACATCAGATGGCCATTGAACAAGCTTTAAAGGAATACATATCAATTAATAATACAACAGACATCTCCCCAATAACACTGTGGGAAGCTCATAAGTCTGTCTTGCGTGGTACAATACAAAGACAAATGGCACTATTTAAACGGGAACGCAAAAATCTAGCAAAAAAACTAGAACTCAATTTTAATGCAGCCTACATATCATTCCAAGATAATCCATCTCAGAGTACAAAATCTCATCTGGAAAAATCTAGATTGGAATACGATCTATTTCTCACGGAGTCAGTTGATAAATTCCTCAAACGCTCCAAACACAATTTCTACATGAATACAAACAAACCAGGTACATATTTGGCTCGGGTAATAAATTCAACTAACAAATCTTTCAAACCAATACGTTTGAAATTATCAAAAAATGTTTACACTTGTAATCCAGTTAAAATAGTCCATAAATTTCACTCACATCTCGCAACTTTATACAAGACAAACAATGAATTTAATCCTACAGAGGCTGAATCCTTCTTCTCAAAAATAACCTTACCTGAGTTATCTCAAAATCAAAAAAGCAGTTTGGATGAGCCTATAACTATAGATGAAGTTGCTAACGCCATAAAAGACCTAAAACTTAATAAAAGACCAGGCCCAGACGGCTACTCGGCTTTATACTATAAAACATTCTCAGAAATACTCTCTCCCATTCTCACTGAAACTTTTAACAAACTTCTAGATGGACATTCTTTTCGGCAAGAAACACTAATGGCAATTGTTTGTATGATCCCAAAACCCCTTTCTGATGATACTTCCTGTGTGAATTATCGGCCTATCTCTCTGTTAAACCTCGATATTAAATTATTAGCAAAAATAATAGCAAAACGCCTCAATAGCATTATAGGAAAATTAATACATAGAGATCAAGTAGGCTTCATGCCAAATAGACAGGCAGGCGATAATATACGCAGGGCAGTGTTATTGGCACATATTGCTAAAAAACGGAAAATCCCTTTATGTTTTCTATCTCTCGATATTAAGAGGGCATTTGACACAGTATCCTGGCAATATATGCAATATTCATTACAAAAATGGGGTTTTGGACCCCACTTTTTAACACGGATCAAAGCATTATATAATAAACCCAAAGCCTATATAAAATATGCTGGATACAAATCTGAAGCCTTTAATATCGAAAGAGGTACCCGACAGGGTTGCCCATTATCTCCCTTATTATTTGCCCTTATACTCGAACCCATGGCCCAATACATCAGAACAAACCAAACTATAACTGGCATTGAAGTAGGAGGTATTACACACAAATTATCTCTATTTGCAGACGATATATTACTTTTTCTATCATCACCACAGGTCTCTGGTCCTAACTTAATACCAGCTCTTGATGGGTTTGCAGCCCTATCCGGCCTTATGATTAATCCTAAGAAATGCCTAGTGCTTAATATTTCACTCACAAACATGGAATTGATCCCGGCTAGGGCTGCACTCCCATTCACATGGGCAGAAAAATCAATCCCATATCTTGGAATTCATTTAACAGCATCTCATTCTGACTTATTCTCAACCAATTATCCTCCTGTATTAAGACAGATCACAAATCTAATAAAACAATGGTCGCAACTTCCTTTATCCTGGATAGGGAAGATTAATGCAATCAAAATGACTATTCTACCCAAATTGCTTTATCTATTCAGAGTCCTCCCTATTCCAATTGCTTCCTATTTTTTGAGAATAGTACAAAAAAGAGCAACTTCGTTTATATGGGGCTCTTCTAAACCACGTATACCTATACACACACTACATCTTCCCAAAAATAAAGGAGGCCTGGGATACCCTAATTTTACTAACTACTACAGAGCAGCACATTTGGCCAGTCTGTCCAAATACCATGCAAAACAGGAAATCCCATTATGGGTATTTATAGAGGCTTCAGAAAATGACCCTCTATTAATATCAAATTTATTATGGCTTGATCCTAAAGACCGCTTTAAAATTCATAATCCCATAACTAAACACTTCTTATCTCTCTGGGATAAACTAAAAACCAAATATCAGTTACAATCTCCACACAATCCTCTCCTTTCTTTTATCAGAAATACGGCCTTTTATCCGGCATGGATCTACCCAAATTCTTTTAAAGCTTGGACAACATCAGGCATTCAGACACTAAATGACTTCATAGCATCTAAATCATTCCTTTCATTCCCATCGCTTAGAGAAAAATATGATCTACCAAACTCTGAGATATTTAGATATCTCCAAATCAAAAATTTCTATACACCATTCCTAAAGGGGGATACACCATTATCCCAATTATCCATTTTTGAATCAATCTGTACAAAAGATCCATTTGCTAAAGGTACAATTTCATCACTTTATAATCAATTATATGGAGTAGCAAATCTTAATAGACCCTCTTACGTTCAGAGGTGGGAGGAGGACCTGGGACGAACTTTAGAAGACACGGACTGGTCTAACATATGGCTCACATCTAAGTCATCTTCACCCAACATCTTAGCACTGGAGACAAATTATAAAGTCCTAACTCGCTGGTACCTTGTACCCGCTAGAGTGGCAAAATATTCACCTAATACCTCAGCTCTTTGTTTTCGAGGATGCCCAGAAATAGGCACATATTTACACATATGGTGGACGTGCCCAGTAATCCAAACCTTCTGGAAGGAAGTCTTCGTGATTGCATCTAAAATATTTAAAAAAATAATACAACCAGATCCATATTTAACTTTACTTAATCTAAAACCGGAATGGTTAACACTCTCTCAATTCAAACTTATGATCCAACTAATAACGGCTGCAAAACAAACAGTGGCCAAGGCATGGAAATCTCCTACATTGGTACTAGCAGAAACAATTCACAGAATGAATAATACAATGTCCCATGCTAAGATGGTAGCCATCGATCAAAATCAAATTCCAAAATTTGAAAAACTTTGGCATCCTTGGATAAAACAACAGTTCCTGTCAAACTTCAATGACTCTGTCCTGTTGCCATGGTAACAGATTAAATGACTTACAGAGACACCCATTCTAAGGCTTCAAAGAGAACTAAAAAGAATAATAAACTGACGAGCGGGACAACCTTGTGGACCATACCTCTACCTTTCAACCCTTTTTCTTCTTTCTCTTTCCTTTTCTCCACCTTACGATTAAAGCTCATTATAAGAATTTATTTGACCTATATACACTCTACTTGCAAACAATATGTATAGTAGGTATAAATCATTTAAATACCTACAAAAGTAACTAAGGAAATGATATATATCTTTAATTTAGGTTTACGTGAACCCAATGTTTAATATTTGAAATTTCATGATATTTACCTATATAAACCCTACTGTGAAACAATGAGCTTACTTTATAGATCCTTGTAAACTTACTTTATGTATCTTTATAACATTGTATACTCAATAAACTTCTTTTGACAAGGAAAACAATAGAAATCGATTTTCTAAAAAATACAATAAGATAGAATATAAAATCATAAAGCAATAGAATACATATATATAATATTTTTTTTATTCTGTTTTATTGTTTTTCTATGCTTTTCTTTTCTATTATTTTCTATTCTTTAATAGTCTTTTCTATTCAAATTCGAATTCATTCTATACGAAATTCGAATTTCGGAACATGGCTTCTGAAAATCGAATTTCGTATAGAATTAATTTGAATTTGAATAGAAAAGATTAGAATAGAAAAGAAAATAATAGAAAAGAATAAACTAAAAAAACATATATTGTATTTTATTCTATTCTGTTCTATTGTTTTTCTATTCTATTCTTTTTTATTATTTTCTATTCTATTCTAATCTTTTCTATTCAAATTCAAAATCATTCTATACCAATATCTAAAAATTTCGAAAATCGAATTAGAATAGAAGTAAAGAGACTAGAAAAACAATAGAATTTTATATATATATATATATATATATATATATATATATATATATATATATATATATATATATATATTTCCAAAGGTTGCTGCACTTAAAAATGTGTTGCTTTATTCCATCAAATCTTTAGAAAAAGATTACAAAGCAAGTAGAGTAATTCCAAACAGAATCATTACAATCATTTGTTCAGACAAAGATTACGTTTCAGGCTGATTTGTTCGCACCCTTCCTTAGATCAGTCAGAACACATCTGAACTTTATTTTTATATATACAAGGTCGGTGGGAGGACCTGTTTGCTGACACTAGTTTGAAAGCGGTGTGTGGTTCTCCTCTACACTTCAATCTATATATATATATAATATTTTTTTTCTATTCTGTTCTATTGTTTTCTATGCTATTCGTTTTTATTATTTTCTATTCTATTCTAATCTTTTCTATTCAAACTTGATTTCAGTCTATATGAAATTCGAATTTTGGAAGATGATATATATATTTATATATATATAGATATATATATATATATATAATATTTTTTTCTATTCTGTTCCATTGTTTTTCTATGCTATTCGTTTCTATTCTAAACTTTTCTATTCGAATTTGAATTCATTCTAGAAGAAATTCGAGAATGAATTTGAATTTGAATAGAAAAGATTAGAATAGAAAATAATAGATAATAGACTAGAAAAACAATAGAACAGAATAGAATAAAATATAATATATATATATATATATATATATATATATATATATATATATATATATATATATATATATATATTATGTTTTATTCTATTCTGTTCTATTGTTTTTCTAGTCTGTTCTTTTCTATTCAAATTCAAATTCATTTTATACAAAATTTGAATTTCGGAAGATGGTTTTATATATATATTATTTTTTCTATGCTGGTCTATGGTTTTTCTATGCTATTCTTTTCTATTATTTTCAATTTTTGTCTAATCTTTTCTATTTGAATGCAAATTCATTCTATACGAAATTCGAATTTCAGAAAATGGTTATATAGAAATAGAATGGAATCGAATTCTAATAGAAAAGACTAGAATAGAAAAAACAATAGAACAATATATATAAAACATCTTCCGGAATTGGAATTTGGTATAGAATGAATTCAAATTTGAATAGAAAAGATTAGAATAGAATATATTATATTTTTTTCTATTCTGTTCTATTGTTTTTGCATGCTATTCTTATTTTCTATTCTATTCGAATCTTTTCTATTGGAATTCGATTTCATTCTATATGAAATTCGAATTTCGCAAAATGGTTATATATAATTTACTTTTTCAAATTCGGTCAAATTTTTTTCAAATGCGGTAGAATTTTTTTGAATTTGATAGTTTTTTTTCGAATGCGGTAGAATTTTTTCAAGTTTGATAGTTTTTTTTCGAATGCGGAAGAATTTTTCCGATTTGATCGTTTTTTTCGAATGCGGTAGAATTTTTTCAAATTTGATAGTTTTTTCGAATTTGATAGTTTTTTTCGAATTCGGTAGAATTTTTTTCGAATTTGATAGTTTTTTTCGAATGCGGTCGAATTTTTTCGAATTCGAATACGAAACTAAACGAATCCCGAAAATGAATGTAATGAATGCAACTAATTTAACTAAATGAATTTAGTTAAATAACGAACCGAAACTAAACTAAACACATTTTTTCATCCTGCACATGTCTACCGGTCGGTGGGTTTGAAATAGGTTTTAAATTCCAAGTGGTCCTCCATGGCCATAATCTCTAAATCAAGGAAATGAACATGAGAGGAGCTGGCCTCATAGCTTAGGGAGATACCCCTATAATTGGAGTTTAGGATGGTCATATAGTCATCCAGGGACTGGCGATCTCCATCCCATAGGAGGAGGATGTCATCTATGTACCTGGCCCAGAGGACTAACTTCGGCCTCCGGTCAACATAGACGACATCCTCCTCCCATTATGCCATAAAAAGATTGGCGAGGCTGGGCGCAAATTTAGCGCCCATAGCCACGCCTCTCTTCTGTAGGAAGAACTGGTTCTGAAACCAGAAGTAATTGTGCCGAGTGGCAAAACGCAACAGTTGCATAATAAAGTTACGCTGTAGGAGGGGAAGTTGAGAATCCCTAGACAAAAAACTCTCGACCTCTTCAAAACCAAGCCGATGGGGTATGCATGTATAAAGTGCCGCCACATCGGCTGTGGCAAGGAGCATCCCTTTTTTGAAAGGCGTGGATTCTAAAAGTTTGATGGTGTCCCTCGTATCCTTTAAATAAGAAGCGGTGGATCTAACCAGTGGTTGTAAATAGTGGTCCACGTATTCACCAATTCGAGCTTTGACCGAGTCAATCCTGCTGACTATGGGTCGGCGGATAATGAGATTTTTCCTTTCGCACAACATTTCAAGTCCCTTTTTAACCTCAGATTTGATATAAACTCTTTTTTATTACGAGACAATTTTTCAAGGTCTTCCAGCACAAGGTTTTTAAACACCTGTACTGAGGGGGCCAAAGACCCAGGGGGATTGAATAAGGAGGGATTGCTCAATCCCGAGTGCAAGACAGTCCTTGATTCGGACGTGGTGGCTGAAATTCGAGGAGTAATACTCTCCGTCTGGGAAGGTAGGATGGTTTGAGACAAAAAATGTCTCTGGACACTGAGTTTTCGTGTGTACTTAAGAACATCAATGAAGGTAGAGAACCTATTAAGGGGTCTGGGAGGAACGAACTTCAGACCTTTGTCAAGGACTGTTTGTTCTGCCTTGGTCAGAGTACAGGAACTAAGATTAAAAATGCCTGTATTCCCTAGGTCCTTTTCCTTTTGGCCTTGGACCCTCCACCCCCCTCTGGTCCCTCTTTTCCTTCTGAATTTCTTGGGTGCCCTTCCACAGACCTGTGAAAACCCAAAGGTTGGGTGGGACCCGAGTAATTAGAATTGGAGTAGTAGGGTGTTCTATTATAAGAATCCACATCCCCATCGTAATGTGAATATGGATCTGAAAAATTACCGTAAGAATCATTATCATACAGTGGAGCAAAACGGTTATTGGTGTGAACCGGAGTATGGTAACCATAATCCGGATCATACTGTGACCTTTGACCGTTAGGTCCATGGTTTCCATTTGGAGGAGGGCCTCTGGGATACTGTCTGTATTGAGAATCTACTGATGGATTATTGTACTGGCCTCTTCCTCTCCCTCTGGGTCCACCTCCTCCCTGCAACCGCAGGGTGGGTGGAAGAAGAGGGGGGGTCCCTTGGGGGTTGGGCAGGCAGCGGTCTAGGTCCTGGTCTATTGGACTCAGAACGTTTATGTCCCTGTACCTGGGGGGGTTCGTAGGTTAATCTCCTAGTGTGATGTGCAACTACAGGAACAAAGGTGTCACCAGAAGAGGGGTCACTGTTGGTGGGGGGGAATATTCAAATTCTTTTTTTGCCATCCATATACCAAATTAGAAGTGTAGTCAGTGAAGTCCCACTGTATGATAATGATTCTTACGGTAATTTTTCAGATCCATATTCACATTACGATGGGGATGTGGATTCTTATAATAGAACACCCTACTACTCCAATTCTAATTACTCGGGTCCCACCCAACCTTTGGGTTTTCACAGGTCTGTGGAAGGGCACTCAAGAAATTCAGAAGGAAAAGAGGGACCAGAGGGGGGTGGAGGGTCCAAGGCCAAAAGGAAAAGGACCTAGGGAATACAGGCATTTTTAATCTTAGTTCCTGTACTCTGACCAAGGCAGAACAAACAGTCCTTGACAAAGGTCTGAAGTTCGTTCCTCCCAGACCCCTTAATAGGTTCTCTACCTTCATTGATGTTCTTAAGTACACACGAAAACTCAGTGTCCAGAGACATTTTTTGTCTCAAACCATCCTACCTTCCCAGACGGAGAGTATTACTCCTCGAATTTCAGCCACCACGTCCGAATCAAGGACTGTCTTGCACTCGGGATTGAGCAATCCCTCCTTATTCAATCCCCCTGGGTCTTTGGCCCCCTCAGTACAGGTGTTTAAAAACCTTGTGCTGGAAGACCTTGAAAAATTGTCTCGTAATAAAAAAAGAGTTTATATCAAATCTGAGGTTAAAAAAGGACTTGAAATGTTGTGCGAAAGGAAAAATCTCATTATCCGTCCCGCAGATAAGGGGGGTGGTATTGTAGTTTTGGATAAAGTCAATTATCTTAAGGAAATGTATAGACTGTTGAGTGATACTGACACATATAGTGTCATTCCTAATGACCCGACCACCATTTATAAAAAAGAGTTATTACATCTTGTTAATGAGGGTTTTTCTTTAGGGATTCTGAACAAAAAAGAAAAAAGCTTTTTGGTCCCCCTTGCTCCTCGTATCCCTACAATTTATTATCTTCCCAAGGTCCATAAGGACCCAGTCAATCCCCCTGGCCGACCCATAGTCAGCGGGACTGACTCGGTCACAGCTCGAATTGGTAAATACGTGGACCACTATTTACAACCACTGGTTAGATCCACCGCTTCGTATTTAAAGGATACGAGGGACACCATCAAACTTTTAGAATCCACGCCTTTCAAAAAAGGGATGCTCCTTGCCACAGCCGATGTGGCAGCACTTTATACGTGCATACCCCATCGGCTTGGTTTTGAAGCGGTCGAGAGTTTTTTGTCTAGGGATTCTCAACTTCCCCTCCTACAGCGTAACTTTATTATGCAACTGTTGCGTTTTGCCACTCGGCACAATGACTTCTGGTTTCAGAACCAGTTCTTCCTACAGAAGAGAGGCGTGGCTATGGGCCCTAAGTTCGCGCCCAGCCTCGCCAATCTTTTTATGGCACAATGGGAGGAGGATGTCGTCTATGTTGACCGGAGGCTGGAGTTAGTCCTCTGGGCCAGGTACATAGACGACATCCTCCTCCTATGGGATGGAGATCGCCAGTCCCTGGATGACTATATGACCATCCTAAACTCCAATGATAGGGGTATCTCCCTAAGCTATGAGGCCAGCTCCTCTCATGTTCATTTCCTTGATTTAGAGATTATGGCCATGGAGGACCACTTGGAATTCAAAACCTATTTCAAACCCACCGACCGGAATGGGTACATTCCGGTCGAGAGTTGCCATCAAGAACAATGGCTTAAAGCAATCCCACGTGGCCAATTCCTTAGGCTACGCCGCAACTGCAGCAAAACATCTGATTTTTTAGTCCAATCACAGTTGCTCAAGAAAAGATTTCTTGAGAAGGGTTATGGACTAGACCATTTGGATGAGGAGATTAATGTCATCTTGGCTGTGGAGAGAACGGCCACATTGACGGAGCGTCCCAAAAATACCTCAGACTCTAGTTTTAAGTGGACTTTCATCACCACGCATTCTATACAGTCTAAACAGGTCAAAAACATGCTTAAGAAACATTGGAGGGTGCTTTTGAATGATAGACTATTGGGTCCCGTTCTTCCCGAACGAGCACCAGTGATTTTTAGAGGTGCACGATCCATTCAGGGGCAGATTGCCCCTAATGTTATCGATCCACCCAAAAAGATATCCTTCTTCCAAGACTGCAAGGGTTTTTACCCTTGCCGTAAGTGCAACATATGCCACCACAATAGTGCAGGCAGGCAAAAGCTACTAACCTTTACATCCACAGTAACGTCTCGTGTATATCACATGAAGGAGTTTGCCACATGTGCATCTCAATATATTGTTTATTTGATAACATGTCCTTGTCATAAACAATATGTCGGACGTACCATCAGGACCTTCTCCATTTGTGTCAATGAGCATATCACCGGAATTAAAGGGGGAAAGAGCAAACATACGGTACCGAGACACTATTTGCGACATCATAATAGAGACCCTTCAGGCACCCTCTTCCAGGTCATAGACAGATTTGTCCCACACTGGAGGGGTGAATCGCAATTACGTGGCGTATCACGCCTCGAAACCTACTGGATCTACGAGTTGAGGTCCTTCTTTCTGTTTGGGATGAACGTTGAGTGGGACCTCAACTCGTTTATCAATACATCCTAGTAGTCATGTATTTTTCATGTACGATTTTTCCATTTCTGCCTGTTCATTTTTTATGTCCCTTTAAGGTATGGGGGTTTCATTTGCCCCCCCCCTCCCTCCCCCTTTTTTTTTTGCTGATTTATTATTGCGTTATTATCAGTGTCTTTTTTCATTTATTCCTTTTCCTTACAATACCAATTTGTTCCATGTTTTTATTTCCTAATTTTCCGTTCCAATCATATATTGGGAAATTATATTTATTATTTATTCATTTATTCAATTCAATATATTGATTATTTGTAATAGATTACCTAACAGCCATGTTAATATTTTTTTATTTTTTTCTTTCATTGCTATGTATATTTTGTATGTACTGATCTATTTGGGACATCTAGTGTCCGATTTAGGTAATGCTGTTTAGTATTGTTCAGTAATGCTTATTTTCTGTTTTGGTTTATCACCACTTGCTAGCACTAGTTCACTTTAGTGCTGCCATCTAGTGTTTGCCATTATTATTGTTTATTTTCACATTGATGTCTTTAGCCATGTGACGGCACCAGATCCGATCATGCGATCGGGACTTGAGCTGAGGAGATTCGGTTTCCGTGACTACCCTCTCCCATCCTGTGCACCTTTTGGTGGTTGTTGATTGGGTCAGGGAGCCGGGACACCGCCCCTTCACACCACATCACATGACCAGGAAGTGATGTTCACTATTGTTTGCCATGCGGTGGGGAGGTCTCCAGGTGTCAGTCTCACTATTAGACTGCGCTATTGGGTCCTACACTCACCGGCTGTTTTATTCATGATTCTGATTGGTCTAGCGATCAACAGGATACAGTTCCTGATTACTTGACCTTTGTAGCTCCACCGTGATTGGCTATAGGGGTTATCTTATTTGATTAGATATTTATATATAGGAGTAGCGTGAAGGGGGAAGCTCAAGCCCCTGTTGAAGACCCTCTTGGTCAAAACGCGTCGGACGATCTCCCCTTCCTTACGCTGCTTAGATTTTATTTCAATTGTGATCACTTTTATCCATTTTTCTGTATGGTATTTTTAGAAATGAAAATCCCTGGTTTACCTGCACTATGCAGAAGCTTTTTATTTTTTATTTGCATATTATCCCGATACAAGAAACTGCCTTCCATTAGCCCTACTTCCATCACGGGGTCTGGATCAAATCTGCCCCCGGCTTCTCCTTGGAACACATCCTTGAGGTCTATTGGCTGATATCCAGTTGGCGGCCCTTTCTGATGTTTCTTCACCCCACCAGAGAAGTCGAGAAGTGAGACAGAGGTTCCACCGTTCCGGATATCGTTTTCCAGCCTAGGTTTGGCTCCATGCACCATTGACTCCATGTCATACCACAGTGGAGTCCACGTCATCTGGTAAGAGTACCCATCTTATCTTACTTCCTGATGTTTTCATTCTGATGCCCCATATCGAGATGTTGGTTTACAGCTACGGAAGTTCTGTACCCCGTTGTTGACTCATAGTCACAGATCCACATCGTGCACTATTGACTTTAATTTCCAGTCTCACATCATTTTTATTGGTTTATACAAGTTCCTTTTATTAATTTAAATTTGGAATCATCCATTTACCATATGTGGACACTTTATACTTTGTTTGTTCATTTCACTTCACTTATGGTTTTTGCACATATGCTTTACTGTTCAGTATAGCATCTCTTACTTAATTGTTTCACTACACCCCAACTTCCCAATATTTCCTAGCGCTGCATTTTTTCCTAGTATGCAATGCATAGTAGCCCATTATGCTTTACCTTTGCAGGGAAACAAAGAGGAAGTAAACCTCTTTAAAGATAGGTGCATCCTCCAAGTAAGTTACCAGTCCCTTCTGAGACCAGCCTTCATCCTGGCTCTCTCCAGCAAGGGTCCTCCCCTGGATTTCCTCAGCTTGGCTCGGCTTCTTCCTAGCAGGCAAGGCAGCCTAAGGACCACCTCTGCGGTAGTAGGCCCCAGACAGGGTTCTGGGCCTACTTGCACAGCTGCAGTGACGTAGCCTCCAGGCCTGGAGGGCCACGAGGTCAGGACTCCTCTAAGCACATGGCATCTGTCCCATAAATACTCTCTCCCAGAGCGGCAGGAACCTCCTACTGGGCTGTTTCTGGAAAAAGAATATTCATTACAGTTTCACTAAGTTGTTATTCGCACACTGTCCTGGGGTACCAGTGACACCTACTGGCAACAGTGGGAAATGCACAACCAAGTCAATTCCAGAAGAGATCCAGTAAACTATATACATTCAATCTGAGCTGGTTACAGCTCAGCCAAAAACTAAATTTACATGCGAGCGCCTGGTCAACAGGAGCAGGGCGCTGCATACTCCCTCCAATCCAAAAGGCGATGCCCTCAGCATCTGTAAGGGAAAAAAATGAATCTCAAGCCTGAGAGTAAGTATTTGGGAGAAAAGAAAGAAAGTAAAGAAGAATGTTACAGTTTCAAACATTAATCAACAGCATATTCACATCAGTCATGTTACAGGAACCTCACTATCTATCTAACTGCCACACCACTAACAGCTTGATAGAAGATCTTTTGTTACCTGAAAAACAAAGTTACACATACAGAAATCACATAATAGTGTTACTCATAAATTGGGAGAAAAGCCTTACTCCCAAGAGAATGAAACTTTCTTCCATACCTTTTCAAATGCAGAGTAAACTAAATGTAACTTAAAAGTCCATCCGTATCTATAAGTAACTTCCACCATCTAGCGCCCAGAAACCAGTATGGCAAAAGTCCTTAATAGTAGAGTGTTGAAGTTACTGTACACAGTAGAGAATCTTGACCACAAAGTTCTCTAAACCTATGACTATCTGGCTATGTACCCCATAGTCCATTTATAGCAAAAAAAAAAAAAAAAACTTTTCTCAGTCTCTTTCAAAAACTGAAGACTCTTCTGTAGTTTAAACAGGAGCAAACTGTTGCTTTATAGCAGAGAATGACAATTTTCCAGCTGAACTATGACAGTCCCTTTAAATGGTTACCAATAGAAATAAGGATCTGGCAAAGTAACTGGCTTCCCTTGGTTATCCACAGTAGTGACAAAGTAAACAACATTTTCATTTCCAGGTCTGCAGATGACCACTTTGTCAGAGTAGATATGCACGCTCATCCATGACAGACGAATAGCCAGCTTTTCTGAAAGGCTTTGGTACAGACAGGTAGTCCCAGATAGCAAAACCAAAAAATAGTCCAGCGCTCTGGATATCACAAATCAAACTGCAACGGCCAAAAATAAAATACTGTATGTTTTATTAAAGGCAGTTCATAAAAACAGTCCCATAAAAACAGTACTTGAATCCAATCATTCAGAACTTACATAAGTGACAGACTGTGATTGGATTCAAGTACTGTTTTTATGAACTGCCTTTATTAAAACATTCAGTTTATTAATTTATGGTCGTTGCAGTTTGGTTTGTGATATCCAGAGCGCTGGACTATTTTTTGGTTTTGCTTTTCATCTGTATCTATCAGTTACGGTTGCTCTAACTGCACTGGTTTCACTTTTCCCCCTCCCCTCCCCCCGACTTATCATATGTCATATGTTATTACATGCAACACATTATATCTTATGGTTTAGTTTTCCAGGTGTCTATTTACTGGCGCTGGGACATCGTTGTTGTGTAGTCCCAGATAGCATCACTGCACCATTCCTCTCGCTTTAGTTCAATTTACTGCATTGTCTCTGCAGAAACATATGGAAATTCCAAACCATATTCTGTGGCAACTCTTTTGTTAAGCACTCTTTGCAAGCAAACAAGCTTAGGCAAAGCTCTGGTACCACCCAATCCAGGAAGCACAAATGGATTCAACGATTTCTGCACCATAGCTTTAGCAGACAACTTTTTAGGTTTAACTGAACTGATGACTTTAGGCAGGGGCTCACTAGCAACACTTGGCATTTCCACACTAGATTATGTTTCCCCAAAGTCTAGAGCTGCCCATTCAGGGAAAGTGAAGGCAGAAGCAACATCCTCACTATTAGCCCATAACAGTTCTTGTGACATAGATTCAAACAGTTCATCATCACCAGATAAATCAGATAAGGAATCCAGCTCAGAATCCCTTAATTCTTCAGCAGGCATATATTTACACATTGTACACACGCTGCGCTTATCAAAATAAAAAATAAGAAATTTCCACTAAAATATTAATAAAGTGATATTGTGCTTAACATATACAAAATCTATTAATAACTTTTAATACTATACTATACGTTAATGTGCAATAAATTTCAATGAATGAATAAATAGGTAAAAGTGCTCCAATAAGCCTGTGTATTGCAAATATTCCACAAAGCTTGTGCAATTTTCAAACATTAATAGATAATTCAACACAAACATCCATACGATTTAGTATTGCATCCAAGCATATCAGTACTGCATCTATGCAATCTGGTGTTAGTGTAGTGTTTCGAACAATAAAAAGTTAAAAAATACAAAAAAATGCATCCATGCGATTTGGTGCTACATCCATGTGATTCTATTCAATTCAGTGCTGTGTTGCTGTGCAATTATTAAATTAACAGTCCGATTTAGTGTTGCATCCATGCATTTCAGTGCTGCATCTATGCAATATGGTGTTAGTGCAATGTTCAAACAATAAAAAGTTAAAAAATACAAAAAACCGCATCCATGCAATTTGGTGTTGCATCCATGTGATTCTATGCAATTCAGTGCTGTGTTGCTGTGCAATGATCAAATTAACAGTCCACAGATCTTCCACAATCCATTCATGTGTTATGGTGAACACAAACTAAAGTGCTGTGCGCTCATACAAGTGCTCCCCCCAGGTAATAGCCCCTCACCTTAGGGCATGCGACGTTGCAATTAAGCTTGGTCAGAATGCGCCTTAGAACCTCTCTGGGTTCGATGTTATATGCAGGGTCCTGGATAGATTTGCACTGGTGCCTCTGTTCCTCACAGCAGTCCTGTTTGTACCTCAATATATCAACATAAAAAGGACTTCATGGTGCAGTATGTACTAAATTTATTAAAATCATAAACAAATCCCGAAATGGGTACTCACAGTAACAAGGCGCTTAAGGGCGCCACACTAAAACAGCAGAGACGAACGGGCAACAGCGGCCGGTATGGGGTGGCATGCTAATCTGTCCCAACAGGTTGTATGTATAACGTTCTGTCCTGTCCCCTTCCCCTACGCGTGTTCGATACAAGGGGTATTTTGTATCTTCATCAGGGGGTGATTCAAATCACCCCCTGATGCAACACTAAATCACATGGATGTTTGTGTTGAATTATCTATTAATGTTTGAAAATTGCACAAGCTTTGTGGAATATTTGCAATACACAGGCTTATTGGAGCACTTTTACCTATTTATTCATTCATTGAAATGTATTGCACATTAACGTATAGTATAGTATTAATAATTATTAATAGATTTTGTATATGTTAAGCACAATATCGCTTTATTAATATTTTAGTGGTAATTTTTTATTTTGATAAGCGCAGGGTGTGTACAATTTGGTTTAACTATTTTGCATGGTTATGAGACATGCGTAACGTTAGCAGCTGATCATTTGCAAAGATATACTATTTTGGAGACCAGATTTGGTCAATTACCTGGAGGCTCACAGGACTACAAATTAGCATTCTGAATATATTTACACATTGACCCCACTGAAATATTTGTCCCAGATTTCTCACCAGTTCCTGATGTGGATTTTCCAGGAGTGACCCCTTCCTTGGGTTCCGGTCCTGGTGGTCTCTGGGGTAGGCCTCAACCGCGGCCACAGGACGCCTTTACAAAGCCCACCTTTTTCATAGTTGCCAACATTGTAAAAAAAAAAAATGTGGGATAATAATTAGGGGGCAGGGCATTCGTTTATAGGCGTGGCTTAGGGAAAATATACAAGTGCGGCGCTCTTAGCGCGTCACGGCGATAAATGGGCGTGGCTTACATGGGCGTGGCTCAAGAGGGTGTGGTTAGTCCAGGAACCCCTCTTTTAGCATAGACTCTCGGTGAAATACTTCTCAGAGTTACTCAGGGCAATGGCAAACAATCCCGGACAACGCCCCTACATGTAGCACTGACCCCCGAAGGAGCTGCTGGTTATTGTTTTGGGTCTTTGCTGTCACCCCTTACTCACAGTTCACCATATCAGAGACTTAAAGTCTATACTGGGCCTTGCGCCCACCAATGTATGCACCAGTCACTTAGCTCTTTTTCGTCAATGCTTTACTGTAAAACTTGAAAGAAGTAGCAGTAAAGAGGTTGAAGAGGAGTTGCAGATACCTTTTTGTAGCAGATCACTTACAGACTCCAGAATAAAGGACAAAACACAGCTTTCTCTCTGTAGATCCTGTATGGCTGGGTAGATCTCTGCCACAGATCTAGCAACCTGCAAGATGTCTGGATAAGCCTCTCTCACAGACTTAGCAGGCACTATACGCCTGGATAAATCTCTCTCACAAACTTAGCAACCAGACAGTTAGTTACCTTGATTGAATTGTAGAACAGCTTCCAGTACCGGAACCTTTAAGCCGACCTGGCAGTACTGTAAGGGTAGTTTAAAGATAGGTGCGTCCTCCAAGTAAATTACCAGGCCCTTCTGAGAGACCAGCCTTCATCCTGGCTCTCTCCAGCCAAGGGTCCTCCCCTGGATTTCCTCAGCTTGGCTCAGCTTCTTCCTAGCAGGCAAGACAACCTAAGGACCACCTCTGCGGTACTAGGCCCCAGACCGGCTTCTGGGCCTACTTGCACAGCTGCAGGCCTGGAGGGCAACGAGGTCAGGACTCCTCTAAGCACATGGCATCTGTCCCATAAATACTCTCTCCCAGAATGCACAGCGGCAGGAACCTCCTACTGGGCTGTTTCTGGAAAAAGAATATTCATTACAGTTTCACTAAGTTGTTATTCGCACACTGTCCTGTGGTACCAGTGACACCTACCTGCAACAGTGGGAAATGCACAACCAAGTCAATTCCAGAAGAGATCCTGTAAACTATATACATTCAATCTGAGCTGGTTACAGCTCAGCCAAAAACTAAATTTACATGCGAGAGCCTGGTCAACAGGAGCAGGGCGCTACATGTGGATATAGGCGTGACAACCGCTATTATTGTCCCACCTGTCCTGACAATCCTGGTCTTTGCATTGGTGAGTGTTTTGAATGCTACCATACACTAGTGGAGTTTTAGCGTTGGGTACAGCACTGCACAGATTAGGACACATTTTCACAGGGTCTCCCAAGATGCCATCGCATTTTGAGGGAACCGAACCGTTACAGTTACAAATAAAAGTGTAAAAAAATTAAAAAATAAAAACACAACAAAAATAGTCGTTTTATTGTTCTCTCTCTATTGTTCTGTTCTTTTTTACTGTATTCTATTCTGCAATGTTTGTTATTATGTTTTATGTTTTCAGATATGTAATTTCTTTTATACTTTACTGTTTACTGTGTTTTATTGTTAATCATTTTTTTGTTTTCAGGTACGCCATTCAGGTGCAGCGTGGATTTATTTATCTTGACAGCAACAGCGTTTGCTCCCACGATACATAAAGCCGTGACTCCAGCGCTGTAGGTGGTGATTTCACCACCAAAGTTAAAAACAAAATGGTGCATGTATGCCCATCATTAGAAGTGGGTGGATGAAGGGAGGTATTCTAATGGCGGGCAGACCCACCAATCAGGCTCCATGAAAAAAAGATTACAATATATGCCCAACAAGGACCAGCAATGTACTGGTATGTTGCTGGACTTTGAGTGGTTATACCAGAATGATGCCTGTGGGTTTAGGTATCATATTGGTATCATTCTTTTCATCCAGAGGTCAGCTTTCATGTAAAAGCAATCCTACTGGCTAATTAGCCTCTAGACTGCTTTTACAAGCAGTGGGGGGGAATGTCACCCCCCACGTCTTCCATGGATTTCTCTGGCTCTCCTGTCCCAACAAGGATAGAGAATGCAGAATGCAGCTGGTGGTTCCGCCAGCTGACCATAGAGCTGATCAGAGACCAGAATGGCTCCAATCATCTCTATGGCCTAAGAAACTGGAAGCTACAAGCATTTCATGACTTAGATTTCGCCGGATATAAACAGCGCCATTGGGAAATTGGCAAAGCATTTTGCCACACCGATCTTGGTGTGGTCAGATGCTTTGAGGGTAGAGGAGAGATCTAGGGTCTAATAGACCCCAATTTAAAAAAAAAAAAAAAAAGAGTACCTGTCACTACCTATTGCTATCATAGGGGATATTTACATTACCTGAGATAACAATAAAAATGATTTAAAAAAAAAAAAAATGAAAGGAACAGTTTAAAAATAAAATAGCACCCCTGTCCCCCCCACTCTCGCGCAAAGGCGAACGCAAGCGTCAGTCTGGCGTCATATGTAAACAACAATTGCACCATGCATGTGAGGTATCACCGCGAAGGTCAGATCGAGGGCAGTAATTTTAGCAGTAGACCTCCTCTGTAAATCTAAAGTGGTAACCTGTAAAGGCTTTCAAAAACATATGTAGTTTGTCACCGCTGCACGTTTGTGCGCAATTTTAAAGCATGTCATGTTTGGTATCCATGTACCCGGCCTAAGATCATCTTTTTTTTTTGCATCAAACATTTGGGCAATATAGTGTGTTTTAGTGCATTAAAATTAAAAAAAGTGTGTTTTTTCCCAAAAAAAATGCGTTTGAAAAATCGCTGCGCAAATACTGTGTGAAAAAAAAGGAAACACCCACCATTTTAATCTGTAGGGCCTTTGCTTTAAAAAAATATATAATGTTTGGGTGTTCAAAGTAACTTTCTTGCAAAAAAAAAAAAAAATGTTCATGTAAACAAAAAGTGTCAGAAAGGGCTTTGTCTTTATGTGGTTAGAAGAGTGGGTGATGTGTGACATAAGCTTCTAAATGTTGTGCATAAAATGCCAGGACAGTTCAAACCCCCCCCAAATGACCCCATTTTGGAAAGTAGACACCCCAAGCTATTTGCTGAGAGGCATGTCGAGTCAATGGAATATTTTATATTTTGACACAAGTTGCGGGAAAAAGACAATTTTTTTTTTTTTTTTTTTTTACACAAAGTTGTCACTAAATGATATATTGCTCATACATGCCATGGGTATATGCGAAATTACACCCCAAAATACATTCTGTTGCTTCTCCTGAGTACGAGAATACCACATGTGTGAGACTTTTTGGGAGCCTAGCCGCGTATGGGACCCCGAAAACCAAGCACCGCCTTCAGGCTTTCTAACTTTACTGTTTTATTTTTTAATTAAAAAAAGTGTATTTTTTCAAAAAAAAAAATGCGCTTGTAAGACCGCTGCGCAAATAAGGTGTGACAGAAAGCACTGCAACGACCGCCATTTTATTCTCTATGGTTAAAATGTATAATGTTTGGGGTTTTAAGTAATTTTCTAGCAAAAAAACCTGTTTGTAAAAACTTGTAAACAACAAATCTCAGAAAGAGGCTCGGTCTTTAAGTGGTTAAGCAATTTGGGTGTACGTGCTTCCTGTCCTGGAGGGAGGAGCCCTACGTGTCAGAGGCTGTTCTGGAAGACTCCTAGAAAAAAAGGAGTTACCGGTAAGTTTAACTCCGGTTTTTCAAAAGCATTAAAAAGGTGGTTTCCATTTACAGATGATCCGGCATCAGTTTGGATTAAGACCCCAAAACTAGACGCAGCTTTCTCCCAAGTCTCGAGGCACACAGACTTGGCCTTCGAGGACATGGGGGGTCCTGTCCAACGCAATGGACAAAAGGATGGACTCCCTCTTAAAGAAGTCGTGGGACTCCACGGTGGGAAGCCTAAAACCAGCTATGGCAGTAACTGTAGTAGCCCGAAACGTAGAGTTTTGGCTGACTCGAATACAGGCCCACATTGAGGAGGGAACTGCAAAAGAGCAAATTCTATCCTCTTTCCCCATGCTCCTGTGAGGCATTGCTTATATCACAGATGCATCGGCAGAATCGGTACGGATGGCAGCTAGATCCTCCGCCTTATCCAATTCCACAAGAAGAGTCCTGTGGTTAAAGACATGGCAGGGGGACTGCGTGTCTAAAGCCAAACTTTGCGGGATCCCATTCACAGGGGACTTGCTGTTTGGACCAGGGTTGGAAAAAGTGCTGGATCGCATGGCGGACAAGAAAAAAGTATTTCCGCTGAAGCGTAAACCAGCCTGTTGACAGCCACAGCAAAATAAAAAGAAGTTGAGAGAAGGCGACTGGGTATTAAATCAGGAAGCGTTCAAACGGATCACGCAAAAGTGGGGGAACACCTCAGGTTTATTTGCCTTAAAAGCAGAAAGGTTCAGGCTTTCTTCTCCCTGAACAGGGAAGATGGTGCACTCAGAGTAGACGCACAAGCACAGAAGTGGGCATTCAACAAATGCTATTTCTTTCCCCCACCAGTACTAAGAAAATCTCATACAGAGAACACATCACTGATTCTCATTGCACCACACTGGCCCAGGAGACCGTGGTTCTCTATGCTCAAAGAACTTGCTGTAGAACCCCCTTCGTTACTACCAATCCAGAAGGATCTCCTCTCCCAGGGCCCAGTGTGTTGACCTCAAGTGGAAAGGTGGAACCTGGCTGCTTGGTTTCTGAGGAGCAGCTGCTGAAAGCAAAGATTCTCAAACCGCTTAATTGATACACTGCTGAAAAGCAGAAAAATGGAGACTCGCACCATTTACCAGAGGGTATGGAAATGTTTTAACAAATGGTGTACAGAGAACTCATTTAACCACTTACAGACTGGCGCACGTCGATATACGTCCTAAGTTTGAAGAGGAACATCGTTGTTATGGCAGCAGCTAGCTTCCTATAACGATGGTCTATGCGGCGGATTTACCCCCCGCAGCGCTCCGGTGCCCTCCGCCACCTACTGGAGCCGTCGGCAGAGGCGATCGGATGTTTCCCCTTGCTTAACATGGAGACGAGTGGGTGGGGGGGAGATGACCCCCCTCCCGTCTCCATAACATTGCAGGGCGGAAGCGATGTCAAAACGTCACTTCCGCCCATAGCTCTTAAAGGGCCATTTTTTATTTATATTTCATTTTAAATGACAAAAAATGTTTTTTAAATTGCATTTTAGTGTAAATATGAGATCTGAGCTTCTTTTGACCCCAGATCTCATATTTAAGAGGTCCTGTCATGCTTTTTTTTCCTATTACAAGGGATGTTTACATTCTGTTAAGAGAGCCACGTACCTGAGGTGAGACCGAAATAGTGGGGAGGCCTCCTTTGTACCTCGGGTCCTTGAAGCCTCTGGAGATGGAGACAAAGACTTGATGGACACCGAGTGGCACGGGTGCCAGGGATGCGGAGCACCGCGCAAGCCTTAGTCCGAGATCCGAGCCGAGGTCCAGTCCAGTTTGGCAACGAAGTATAAAAGGGTTAATCAGAAGAAGAATGGTCGAGAACCAAGCCAGGGCCGGTTCCAATCTGGCAGCTGAGTACAAAAGGGGCAAAGAAGTAGAATGGTCAAGGTACAAATCCGAGGTCAATGGCAAGCAGCAAACAAAAGTAGTCAAATAGGTTTCCAGGTCACAACAAGTTCAGACAGATCACACACTAGCACAGGAACAAGGGGGGACTGAAGATAGTCCAGCAATTTGGCAGTGTCTGGGCTTATATAGGGAAGTTTGAGGTCACTTCCTGTGTGCCTCCTGGGCATTTTCCTGCCTTTTTTCATCAGTCTTCTGCACAGGTGCGGATTGGCGCAGTGAGGCGACTTTGGGCATTGCTCAATTGGCGCAGATTTCCTCTTGCGGCAACGCGCCATTGATGCATGCGTGGTAAACCCTGGGCTCTTACAGAGCCCGTCCCGAAGGGGCGGCCTCCAGACACCCGTCCGGGATGAAGCTCGCTGAAAGAACCGCTGGAGAAGATCTGGAGCATGGATATGCGACTCGGGTTCCCAGGAATTCTCTTCAGGGCCGGAACCCCTCCACTGTACCAGAACTTGGCATCCGTGGCCCCTTCTTTGGCAGTCCAGGATGGCCTTTGCCTCGTACACCTCAATCCCTTTAATCATACAGGGAGGAGGGGGGTTCCCCAAAGGGGTTCGGGGCCACGGGCTTCAGGAGGGAGGCATGGAAGACAGGGTGGATCCGGTAAGTTGAGGGCAGTTTGAGTTTGTAGACAACAGGGTTGAATCGGGACAGGACAGGGAAGGGCCCAATGAACTTAGGGCCCGATTTCTTGGAGGGACAGGCCAACTTCAAATGCCTGGTAGACAGCCAAACCTTGTCTCCTGGTTGAAGATCCAGGTCACCCTGCCACCTTCGATCATAGATGGTCTTGTAATCCCAGCTGTGCCTTGGCTATGGTATCCTTTAGGAGCTTTAAGTTGTTGTGTAGAAACTCCACTCTGTTCCAGACAGCCGGGGCCGAAGCAGGTAGGACAAGGGAAAAAGAAGGGTGGTACCCCAGGTTGGCATAGAACGGTGATTGCTTAGTGGTAGAATGTATTGCGTTGTACGCAAATTCTGCGCAAGGAAGTAGGGACGCCCAATTGTCTTGGACAAAGGTGGAGAAACAACGAGAGTACTGTTCAAGAGTTTGGTTAGTGCGTTCCGTTTGTCCATTGGTCTGAGGGTGGTAGGCTGAAGAGTAGTGGTTCTCCATGTCTAGAGCAAGACAGAGCTCCTTCCAGAATTTGGAGGTGAATTGGACACCACGATCAGATACAATATTGCTGTGGACGCCATGGAGGCATATGATCTCCTTGATAAAAGCCTGAGCTGTTTCTGGGGCCGAAGGAGTGCCAATCATGGGATTAAAATGAGACATTTTTGTAAGGCGTTCCACAACAACAAATGTGGATGTAAACCCATCAGAGGGTGGTAGCTCCACTATGTAATCCATGCTGATCTGTTCCCAGGGTCTAAAGAGAACAGGCAGGGGGTGTAGGAGACCCCATGATTTATTCTTTTATGTTTTGCTGTGATTGCATACTGGGCAGGAATTGACGTAAGCATGGCAGTCTGCCTTGAGGGTAGGCCACCATAAGGTTCACAAAAGCAGATCAGTGGTTTTGGTCACCCGGAAATGCCCTGCTAACTTGTTGTCATGGCAGAGTTTAAGCACAGGAACTCTCAGTTGAAGGAGCACAAACACAGCATGGTCATGGAAGAAAAGTCCATCCTTTTCTTGCAAATGTTCTCCAGGGGGCAGTTGGTCTAGAGAGGAGGCCAGTTTAATCCTGGACAAGAGGTCATATGTAAGAAGGAAGAAAATTATAGGTAGGGAGTATCGCGTCCGTCATTGGCGAGTTATCTGATGCGGGATAGAGCATCAGGTTTACAATTCTTGGAGCCCGGACGGCACGTGATATGCATTTGAAATCGGGTGAAGAAGAGAGCCCACCTGGCTTGTCTAGGTCTGAGACATTTAGCTGTACGAAGGTATTCCAAATTCCTATGATCAGTGTAGATAAGTATAGGGTGCGCAGCTCCTTCTAATAGATATCGCCATTCTTCCAGGGCCAGTTTAATAGCAAAGAGTTCCCGATCCCCTACCTCATAGTTCTTTTCGGCTGGGGACAACTTCCTGGAAAAGAAAGCAACAGGTGTCAGGAAGATCCTGCCAGTAATCGGCGTCCCAGCTCACGCACACGGGCGGGCGCGCGCACGCGCATCCCTGTTGGTGCCAGGCGGGCTATTTAAACCTGCCTGTCATACTCAGTCTCTGCTGTCTGCTCTACAGCGTTCTGTGTGCCAAAACCTGATCTGAGACTTTGTTACCTGACCCGGCTACCTGTTTTGACTATCCAGCTATCTGCCTGCATCTGACCCCCCGGCTTACTTTGACTACTCTCCTGTTTGATCCCTGGTACCTTTACTGTCTGATACCGACCACCGGCCTGTCTGACTATGCTTCTGCTTGATCCCTGCTACCTGCTGTTGTTCCTGGTTCCAGTCCAGCATTGCAGTATCCAGCCTGCTACCTGCTGTTGTTCCTGGTTCCAGTCCAGCTTTCCAGTATCCAGCCTGTTACCTGCGGTTGTTCCTGGTTCCAGTCCAGCATTCCAGTATCCAGCCTGCTACCTGCTGTTGTTCCTGGTTCCAGGCCAGCATTCCAGTATCGAGCCTGCTACCTGCTGTTGTTCCTGGTTCCAGTCTCCAGTCTTCTCCTCAGTTCCAGGTTCCTGGGTCCTCACCACTCCTGGACTTCTGGGTGACTGTTGATCCTGCCAGGCACCCATACCACTCCTCACTCCTGTGTCCTCTGTCCCCATTCCAGAGGGCTGTGAGTGAGAGCCGTAGGGGAGGACTCTCTCTGCACTTCAGACTCAAAACCTACCAAGTATGGGACAGTAGCAGACAGCCATGTCTGAGCCTGAGCAGAGAACCTCTCCCATGGAGGAACTATGTGCACATCTGGCAGGATTGACTGAAGCAATCAAGAATCTGCAACAAAGACACACCCGGCTGGAAGAATGGGTATTAACCTTGTCTAACCCTATCGGGGTCCAGGGAGTCCCTCCTGCTTCCGCTTCTTCAGCTGGCCCTTCTCCAACTGTGGTGATGCTTCCTCCAGAACCTAGAGTTCCGACACCTGAAAGATTCTCCGGAGATCGACATAAATTCAGGGCCTTTCGCAATTCGTGTGAACGATTTTTTGCCCTCCAGCCACGCACCTTTTCCCTGGAGACCACCAAGGTGGGCTTTGTGATTTCCTTGCTTACAGGCGATCCCCAAACCTGGGCCCATCGTCTCCTGGAACAAAAGGATGCATCTCTGACCAACCTCACCACCTTCTTCGACGCATTGGCCCAGTTATATGAAGACCACCAGCTCTCTGACTGCGGAAACTGCACTGCGTACCCTTCAGCAGGGACGCAGGGCAGCAGAGGATTATGTGGCTGAATTCAGATGGTGGAGCGCAGACACAAACTGGAATGATGCGGCCCTCCGCTACCAGTTCTGTATGGGACGTTCTGATCCTTTGAAAGATGAGTTAGCCAGAGTTGGTATACCATAGACTCTGAATGCTTTGATCGATTTGGCCATTCAGATCGATCATTTTAAAAGGGCTACAGGACTTACTCGCCCAACCTGGATGCTTCCCAAGATTCCAAATCATACTTCACCAGCACCACCTACCTCCACGTTTAACACACCTGAACCTATGCAGTTGGGGGTCCTTTGGCCTTCTCTCACCCAGGAGGAGCGTCAACGTCGTCGGATGAATAATCTGTGCCTGTACTGCGGGGAACCTGGACACTACGTCAGGAACTGCCCTTTTAAGCTCCGTAAGTGCCTCTCCCTTTCTACTGACTATGTTGTTCCTCTGGCCAAGAGCACATCTCACCTTGCCCTCTGTCTCATTGCAGCTCCCAGGAAAGACTCTGCAAATAACCGCTATTATTGACTCCGGAGCTTGCAGCTGTTTCATGGATTCCTCTTTTGCTGCAAAACATCAGATTCCCCTGTTGCCAAAGGCCCATGGACTCTACATCCATTTGGCTGATTCGACCACCATCAAATCCAGACCTGTCACTCAAGAGACTGCCCCAATACCTGTTACCATATCTAACTCTCATCAAGAGTTGCTACGCATGGACATCATTGCTTCACCCCTGTTCCCCATAATCCTCGGCATGCCTTGGTTACAAGCGCACAATCCTGACATTAACTGGGCCACAGAAGAGGTTACCTTTTCTTCTTCCTATTGTCAGCAGTTCTGCGGATCTCAAGACGCTCATAGGGCCATTACCTTGCTATGCCTAGACACAGATACCAGCCTACATCAGTCTATCCCAGAAGCTTACCATGACTTTCTAGATGTGTTTAGTAAACAGGGGCAGAGGCCTTGCCTCCCCACTGGGCCTATGACTGCCCTATCGAGTTGCTTCCTGGAGCAGAGATCCCGTTCGGAAGGATTTTTCCCCTAACAGCGGGGAGCAGCGATAGCTTCAAGAAACTATTAGATAAGCACCTGAATGACCGCAATATAAAGGGATATATAATGTAATACTGACACATAATCACACACATAGGTTGGACTTGATGGACTTGTGTCTTTTTTCAACCTCACCTACTATGTCACTATGTAAGAGATAGAACAAGGGGCATTAAAGGATTATATTGCTGAAAACTTAAAGAAAGGCTTCATTCGCCCGTCCATGTCCCCAGCAGGCGCAAGCATCTTTTTTGTACAGAAAAAGGATCATACCCTTCGACCATGCGTGGACTACCGTGAATTAAATAAGATTACAGTAAAGAATCTCTATCCTCTTCCCCTGGTACCAGAATTGTTCCAAAGACTTGGAACTGCCACTGTGTTCACTAAGCTTGACCTCCGCAGAGCCTACAATTTGGTCCATATCAGGGACGGAGACGAATGGAAGACTGCTTTCCGTACCCGCTATGGGCATTTTGAATACTTGGTGATGCCTTTCGGATTGTGTAATGCCCCTGCTACATTCCAGTATTTCATCAATGATGTTTTACGAGACTTTCTAGATCTGTTTGTCATCGTCTACTTAGACGATATACTAATCTTTTCTTTTTCCCTTGAATCTCACTGCAGGCATGTCAGAAGTGTGTTGGCTCGGCTTCGACAGCATGGCTTATATGCGAAGGCAGAGAAGTGTGAGTTTGAACAGGAAAGTATACCATTTTTGGGGTTAATCATCTCCAGTAGGGGCATTAAGATGGATCCTCAAAAGATTGCTGCAATATTGGATTGGCCGGTCCCAACAGACGAAAAGGGAATCCAACGGTTCGTTGGATTCGCCAATTTCTATCGGAATTTTATTAAGGGGTTTTCAGCCATTATTACGCCAATCACCCAGTTAACCAAACAGGGAACATGTTTTCACTGGTCTGCTGAAGCCCAAAAGGCTTTTGAGACCCTCAAGGGCCTCTTTACTTCTGCTTCTGTATTAAAACATCCAGATTCCTCTCTGCCATTTGTACTTGAAGTAGACGCATCTGAAATTGCTGTAGGAGCAGTGTTGTCCCAAAGACAAGGAACCAAGGCCCTGTTGTATCCAGTGGCTTTCTTCTCTCGCAAGTTGTCTATGGCAGAGAAAAATTATGTCGTGGGAGACAGAAAGTTGTTAGCAATAAAATCTGCATTAGAAGAATGGCGCTACCTTCTGGAAGGAGCCGCTCATCCAGTCCTAATTTTTACAGATCATAAAAACCTGGAGTATTTGAGATCTGCAAAAAGACTGAAGCCACGACAAGCCAGGTGCCCTCTTCTTCTCCAGGTTCTCCTTTCATGTCACTTACCGCCCTGGTTCCAAAAACACTAAACCCGATCCCCTATCCAGGATGCACCACAAACCCCAAGAAATTTCACCTCTGGATACCATCCTGTCCCCGGGGAATTTTCTCCTGCTTCAGGGAAACCTGCTTTCACAAATTAAGCAAGCTTCCGCAAGACTGAGACCTTCTGTTGGGCCAGAACTACAAATCAGAGATGGGTTGCTTTGGCACGAAAATAAGATTTATATACCCGAAAACCTACGAGTGCCCATATTGGAACTTTGCCACGATCACGCACTGGCTGGGCATTTCGGTATAACCAAGACCACCGATCTGGTACAGCGTACTTTTTGGTGGCCTCAGGTACGTGAGGATTGCAAAAAATTTGTGGAATCCTGTACAACCTGTATTAGGAACAAGGGTTACAAAACCAAGGCATGGGGGCTACTAAGACCTTTGTCTGTCCCAGACAGGCCATGGAAGATGTTATCCATAGACTTTATTGTCGAACTACCTCCGGCGGGGGGCTATACCACCATCTTTGTGATTGTAGATCGGCTATCAAAAATGGCCCATTTTGTTCCAATGAAGGGTACCCCCTCAGCTTCAGAAATTCTGGAACCAAATGTTCAAAGAAGTCAGTCAGACTCCACGGGGTGCCAGCCAATATTGTTTCAGATCGGGGGTACAGTTTACCTCCCGATTCTGGAAGTCTCTGTACAAAACTCTGAACATTGAGCTATCATTTTCCTCTGCCTATCATCCCCAGACTAATGGGCGAACAGAGAGAACAAACCAAACCTTCGAACAATACCTACGCTGTTTCTCTTCTTTTGCCCAAGATGACTGGATTTCCGTGCTCCCATTGGCTGAATTTGCCTACAACTCCATTCACTCCGCTATCAAACAGACTCCATTTTTTGCAAATTATGGCTTCCATCCTTCCCCAATTCCCTCCCTGAATGTACAGTACCCGCAGTTCAGGAAAAATTGAATTTCTTTGCCTCCAATAATCAAATTCTGCAGGAAACCATGACCAGGACCCAGGAACACAACAAAATAACTTTCGATAAGAAAAGGCGAGATGAGCTGTTACTTGCACCCGGTGACCGTTTATGGCGTTTATGTTGTGACCGTTTATGTTGTTACGGTGAACCTTAGGTTGGCCTGCCCTTCGAAGAAATTGGGTCCCAAATTCTTGGGCCATTTCCTGTCAGACGGAGGATTAATGAGGTGGCATATGAACTAGAACTTCCTGATTCGTTAACGGTTCACCCGCTATTCCATGTATCTTTACTAAAACCTTCCATTTTCAATCCATTTCCAGGTCGAAGTACGGATCCCCCTGCTGTTCCTGGTTCCAGTCCAGCATTCCAGTATCCAGCCTGCTACCTGCTGTTCCTGGTTCCAGTGCAGTATTCCAGTATCCAGCCTGCTACCTGCTGTTGTTCCTGGTTCCAGTCCAGCATTCCAGTATCCAGCCTACTACCTGCTGTTGTTCCTGGTTCCAGTCCAGCATTCCAGTATCCAGCCTGCTACCTGCTGTTGTTCCTGGTTCCAGTCTCCAGTCTTCTCCTCAGTTCCAGGTTCCTGGGTCCTCACCACTCCTGGACTTCTGGGTGACTGTTGATCCTGCCAGGCACCCATACCACTCCTCACTCCTGTGTCCTCTGTCCCCATTCCAGAGGGCCGTGAGTGGGAGCCATAGGGGAGGTCTCTCCCTGCACTTCGGGCTCAAAACCTACCAGGTACGTGACAACAGGATGCAACATGGCTGTGGTTTCATGGCGCTGAGAAAGGACTGCCCCAACCGCAATCTCTGAAGCATCGACCTCCAACACGTAGGGCAGGACTGGGTCGTGATGACGAAGGACCGGGGCAGAGGTGAATTGCTTCTTGAGTTTGTCGAAAAGCCGTTTGTGCTGAGGGGGACCACAGAAAATATCTGTTTTGCTTAGTGATTTGTGTGATAGGTCAAATTATTGACGAGAAGCCTTTGATGAATCTTCTATAAAAATGGGCAAATCCCAGGAACCTCTGGACGCTCTTACGGTCCGAGGGTACTGGCCATTCAAGAACTACAGTTGCCTTCTGGGGGTCCATGGAGATGCCAGAAGTTGAAATAATGAGGCCAAGGAATTGTATGGTATCTTTCTCAAACTCACATTTTTCAAGCTTGGCGTAGAGTTTATGGGCTCGGAGGCGAAAAGGGACTTTTCGCATGTGAATGTGATGTGCCTTGAAGGAAGGTGAAACAACAAGGATGTCATCTAAGTACACTATCATGAAGAGGTCAAGAAAATCCCAAAAGATGTCGTTCACCAAGTGTTGGAAAGTTGCTGGGGCGTTACACAGCCCAAATTGCATGACCAGATACTCAAACCTAGTACAAAAGGCCGTTTTCCATTCATCGCCCTCTCTTATCCATATTAAATTGTAGGTCCAATTTTGAGAAGACCTTGGCGGTTCGGAACCTCTGAACGAGCATAGGGACTAGAGGCAATGGTTAATCGATTCTTGATTGTGATACTGTTCAATTCTCTGTAGTCGATACATGGTCTTAAAGAATGGTCCTTGTTTTCCACAAAGAAGAGTCCAGCCTCAGCAGGAGAGGTAGAGGGCCGGATGAACCCTTTCCTAAGATTGTCATCAATTTTTGGGGGATTTCTAATTCAGGCTCAGAGAGTGGGAAGATTCTCCCAAATGGTATTGCAGAACCAGGAAGAAGCTCAATGGGGCAATCATACGACCGATGAGGCGGTAGGGATTCAGCCCCCTTCTTGTCGAAGGAAGTCTCTGTAAACCTGGGGGAGAAGAGTGTTGTCATCTGTGGAAAGGGATTGAACCATCAAACAGGCTTGTTGTGGGAAACAGTGGTGTAAGCAATAGGGTGAGCAGAAAGACACAACTTCAGTGGACCAATCAATCTGTGGCTGGTGCTGTCGAAGCCACGGTAACCCCAAAATAACCAGAAAAATGGGGGAAGAAATCATGTCCAGCCAAAGATATTCGCGATGGTCTGCTTCGGTGGTGGCCAATGAGGGGGGTCTCATGGGTTATTGGACCCGAGGTTGGTGCGGAGCCATCTGCCAGATGATCGGTAAATGGCTGGGGTTTCTTGCATAGTGGGATTCCATACTTTTTTGGAGAAGTGGATGTCAATAAAGCAGCTGCAAGCCCCAGAGTCAATAATGGCTGCTACTCGGATTATCATTCCCAGTATCTGCAAAGAGAGGCAGAGAGTGAGATGCGAGGATTTAACAATGTACGGCAAAACAGATGGGGGTTCGATCCATTTACTCGGCCTAATGGGACATCCCTGAAGAAAGTGACCCGCTCCACCACAATACAGACATAGATTGTTCAGGCAACGGCGTTGTCGCTCTTCAGGTGTGAGGGGTGCACGAACTAAGCCGAGTTGCATTGGTTCTGTGTCATGAATTGGGGTTGATGCGTGGGTATCGGGGGTTCTCAGGTGTGGAGCCATGGGTACTCGTGGGAGCATCCATGTGGGACGGGCCATACCGGATCGTTCCCTGCGGCATTCTCTGAGTCTGCGATCAAGCTGGATAGCCAACTGAATTGTAGGTTCCAATGTATCAGGGAGCCCCACTCCTGCTAATTCGTCTTTGAGGAGCTTGGACAGGCCCAAGCGGAACTTATGGCGCAAGGCAGCTTCATTCCATGCAGTGTCTGTAGCCCACTTGCGGAATTCCGTTACATAGTCCTCACCTTCAGGGCGTTTCCCCTGTTGTAGAGAGGTCAACACTGTTTTGGCCGTGTTGGCTCATTGTGGGTCATCATAGAGCATTGCCATGGCATCGAAGAAAGAAGCCAGTGAGAGCAGTATAGGACTCTCCCTTTCCAATAGCTGATGAGCCCATGCCTGAGGTTCTTCTGTAAGTAAGGCTACTATGAACCTGACCTTTGTATCCTCTGAAGAGAAGGTCCTAGGCTGTAAAGTATAGTTGACAGGCGTTCCTGAAAGCCTGGAACTTGTGGCGAACCCCTGAAAAGCGTTCCGGCATTGGAACCCGTGGTTCAGGAGCTGGAGTAGAGATGGGCTGCTCCATAGCCATAACAGGTGGTTCCGCAGGGCTCCGAACTGAGGTTTTGGCCATTGCAGTCAGCAGACCTTCCAGTTAAAAGTACCCCTCTTGTATGGATGTCAGAGCCTGAGACACAGAGGCCATTTGTTGGCACAGAGCCTCGAAGGCGGAAGCACTCCCCTTTGTCTCAGACTTGGCTGGATTATTCTGTCATGCGAGCCATGTACCTGAGGTGAGACCGAAGTAGTGGGGAGGCCTCCCTTGTACCTCGGGTCCTTTGAAGCCTCTGGAGATGGAGACAGAGACTTGGTCGGACACAGAGTGGCACGGGTGCCAGGAGTGCGGAGCACCATGCAAGCCTTAGTCCTAGATCGGAGCCGAGGTCCAGTCCAGTTTGGCAACTAAGTATAAATGGGTTAATCAGAAGAAGAATGGTCGAGATCCAAGCCGGGGTCAGTTCCAATCTGGCAGCTGAATACAAAAGAGGCAAAGAAGTAGAATGGTCAGGGTACAAATCCGAGGTCAATGGCAAGCAGCAAACAAGAGTAGTCAAATAGGTTTCCAGGTCACAACAAGTTCAGTCAGATCACACACTAGCACAGGAACAAGGGGGGACTGAAGATTATCCAGCAATTTGGCAGTGTCTGGGCTGGGCTTATATAGGGAAGTTTGAGGTCACTTTCCTCCTGGGCATTTTCCTGCCTTTTTCCCATCAGGTCTTCTATTGCAATGACCGCCATTTTATTCTCTAGGGTGTTAGAAAAAAAATATAATGTTTGGGAGTTCTAAGTAATTTTCTAGCAAAAAAAAAATGTTTTTAACTTGTAAACAACAAATCTCAAAAAGAGGCTCAGTCCTTAAGTGTTTAAAACACAATGTTCAGTGGCGGTTTTAAAGTTCCTGCAGAGTGGAGCAGATAAAGGTCTAATGCCGCGTACACACGGTCGGACTTTACGGCAGACTTTGCCCGGCGGACTTTGACGTACTTTACGACGGACTTTCTGAATGACTTGCCTACACACAATCCACCAAAGTCTGTCAAATTCGTACGTGATGACGTACGACCGGACTAAAATAAGGAAGTTCATAGCCAGTAGCCAATAGCTGCCCTAGTGTGGCTTTTTGTCCGTCGAACTAGCATACAGACGAGCGGACTTTTCGACCGGACTCGAGTTCGACGGATAGATTTAAAACATGTTTCAAATCTAAGTCCGTCCAACTTTTGAGCAAACAAAGTCCGCTGGAGCCCACACACGATCGAATTGTCCGACGAAATCCCGTCCGCCGGGCAAAGTCTGCCGTAAAGCCCGCTCGTGTGTACGCGGCATAAGCCTCAGCACATTGAAAAGTCAGGTTTCAGCGCTGTCCGTATATGAGGAAAGAAAACTAGCATCCAATCCATGGATAAATGGACTCTTTAAATCCTTGAGTAGGCAGAGGCCTTCCCAAATTGGGGACCTGTCATTATTGCTGCAAACTATGACCGCAGACCCTTTTGAGCCACAGGAAAATTGCAATTTGAAGATGCTGACACTTAAAGCAGTCTTCTTGGTAGCAATTTCTACAGCCAGATAGGTCTGTGAGATAGAGGCTCTATCAATCAGACCCCCCCTTTTTTTCAGATTTTCCCGGATAGTTTTTAAGATGGATCTAGGTTTTTTACCTAAAGTGGCCTCAAAATTTCACAGAGGCCAAGATATTTGTAGCGCTGGTAGATTTGCGATCTACCATCTGATAGGTAAATTTAGTAACTTGTTCGTTAGGAAGGTTAGATTTGCCTCTGTTCCAGCTTGGCTGACGTTGCGTGTGTTTCCATACTGAGCCGTGGGTGTCGCTTTTACCGCTGGCTGGTGTTGGAAGGGCAGCGTGTCTAAGCGTATGGATGCTCTTCTGTCCCGGAGACAACTCGGTGGAGGTGGTCCTCCGAGTTGCATTCTGGGCGAGGGTATTTATGGGACAGACGCCATAGTTTGGGGTTTGTTTTACAGCCACCTGCTGGCCCTCCTGGCCGACAGGTATGCATTAGAGAGCTATCTTGTGGTCCTCCGTTCCAGAGGCCCACGTTGCTGCGGCGCAGGGGTGGGCCCAGAAGCTTGTCTGGGGCCTACCACAGCTGCCGAGGAATGGTCCTGAGCTGTCTATCCAGAGTGAAGAAGCTGGACAACAGAGGAGAGCCCAAGGGAGGACCCATCATGGAAGGATTATGCAACGTGCTGGTCTGGAGAGGGGCCTGGTGACTTGGTTGGAGGACGTATCCTAAAGTGATTATACAGCATAGTGTTGCCGGGTTGGCTTAAAGGTTCAAGCACTGTGACTGACATTCACCACAAGAAACCAATACATCCTGTGTCAGAGGATCGTACGGGTTCATCCCAAACAAGTCTGTGGCAGAGACTTTTGTTCGTGCTACGTACTGGCTGCTAGGTAAGTGAGAGAGGCCTATCCAGGCGGGCAAAGAGTGTGTCCCACCAAGGGAGTGCATTCTATTGAAATATCTAACCCCAAAGAACATTTGTCAAGAATCTTACTACAAAGGTATTTGAGTTTTCCTCTGCAGTTTCTCTTCTACCTCTTTCCTGCTACTTCCTTCGTTGATGGTTTAATAAAGCATTGAAAACGTACTCAAGTGTTGGTGCGTGTGTCGTCCAGAGGTAAACGCAACGGAACCCTAGACCCGGTGCCGGTGAAACAGAGGGAAGGAGAGTGAAGGTAACAAGCACGCTTAAACCAGCAGCTCAACCGAGAGTTATTGCTACATATTGTTTTACCTTCATTTTGTACAAATCCTTCCAGGGAACAAGAAATTAAGTTCCATATGTTAGACGTCAGGAGATGCGTCCTACATTATTTGAATGAAACAAAAGCCCTTAGAGACAGATTCCTTATTTATTCGAATTTGAGGGGCCAGGAAGGGGCACAAGGCCTCAAAACGCACCATTGTCAGGTGGCTAAGAGAGGCTAATGGCCAGGCTTATACATTAGGAGGCATGCAGATCCCAGAGGGTATCAGGGCACACTCCACAAGATCAGTGGCAGCTCTGCAGGCAGAGAGAGCTGGAGCAACGCCGGAACAAATTTGTAAAGCGGCAACATGATCCAGCTTAGCTTGACTTTTGTAAGACACTATAGATTGGATCTTTGGTCTGCAAAGGATCAGACCTTTGGACGCAAGGTCTTACAAGCAGTAGTCCCACCACCTCCCAGAGGTAAGTCCTTGATTATCCTCTCAGGTGGCTGTCCTGAAAGACTATTAAGGGAAAAACTAAGTTACTTACTGGTAACGTTCTTTCTTGGAGTCTTTCAGGACAGCACAGGTACCCATCCACATGTATAAAATACTTGAGATTTCCTTACACATAGTCAAACTATATTGCATTTCTTGTAAGGAATTCTCAAGTATTTTATACATTTGGGTGGGTACCTGTGCATCCTGAAACACTCTGGGAACGAACGTTACCAGTAAGTAACTTCGTTTTTCTGTTGGTTATATGACCGTACTGCGTTCGTTATCAGGAATACACAACACTGAAGTGGCTCTTATCCTTTTGTCTTACATCTGTTACCTTATTTTGCTGTACATCAGAAAAACACAGCAGTGAAAAGGTGTCCGTGTCTTCCCTGTTTTTTTCCATATTGATTGCTCAGAAAAACACAACATTGACTTTGTTAGTATTCTTACTGTTGGACGTATGACCGTACCTTGTTGAGCATCAGAAGCACACATTTTGAAGTTTGTGTCCTTTCTCTTTGCTTGGGTTATATGATGATATCTTACTATGCATTAGACATACACAACATTTTAAGTTTTTAGTTTGTGTCTTCTCTGTTCTACAGGTGACTGTACATCAGAAAATGCAACAGTGAAGGCTGGGTGTTTCCTCCTGTTTTGTATTACTTATAAAGCTTGAGCTTGCTGCACTTCAGAAATGCAAAATTTATGGCCTGTATATCTGTGATATTAATTATATATTTGTCACTTTTATTTCAGACCTTATCCACTTGCCGACCGCCTAACGACGATATACGTCAACAGAATGGCACGGGCAGGCAAAATCACGTACCTGGTACGTGATTGCCTTCCCGCGGGTGAGGGATCCGATCGGACCCCCCCCGGTGGCAGCCGCGGTCGGCTTGGTCTGGGAGCGTTTGGAGATGAGGGGGAGGCTATCCGATCGTGGCCCCCCCCTCGCGATCGCTCCCAGCCAATGAGAATCCTCCCCTGCCTGTGTGTAGTACACACAGGCAGAGGATGTGATGTCATCTCTCCTCGGCTCGGCAGTTTCCATTCCGGCGCCGAGGAGAGAAGACATCTGAGTAAGTGTAAAACACACACACATACAGTAGAACATGCCAGGCACACAAAACACCCCCGATCACCCCCCAATCACCCCCCCCCCCCGTCACACTGACACCAAGCAGGTGTTTTTTTTTTTTTTCTGATTACTGCATGGTGTCAGTTTGTGACAGTTAGAAGTGGTAGGGCAGTTAGTATTAGCCCCCTGTAGGTCTAGGGTACCCCCTAACCCCCCCTAATAAAGTTTTAACCCCTTGATCGCCCCCTGTCACCAGTGTCGCTAAGTGATCATTTTTCTGATCGCTGTATTAGTGTCGCTGGTGATGCTAGTTAGGGACGTAAATATTTAGGTTCGCCGTCAGCGTTTTATAGCGTCAGGGACCCCCATATACTACCTAATAAATGTTTTAACCCCTTGATTGCCCCCTAGTTAACCCTTTCACCACTGATCACCGTATAACCGTTACGGTTGACGCTGGTTAGTTTGTTTATTTTTTATAGTGTCAGGGCACCCGCCGTTTATTACCGAATAAAGGTTTAGCCCCCTGATCGCCCAGCGGTGATATGCGTGAGGTGGCAAGCACAAGTAGTGTCCCGCTGCCACCAAGAAGACAAATACAGGCCCGTCGTGCCCATAATGCCCTTCCTGCTGCATTCGCCAATCCTAATTGGGAACCCACCACTTCTGCAGTGCCCGTACTTCCCCCATTCACATCCCCAACCAAATGCAGACGGCTGCATGAGAGTCATTTTCTTTATGTCCTCCCGAGTACCCCTACCCAGCGAACCCCCCCAAAAAAGATGTTGTGTCTGCAGCAAGCGCGGATATAGGCATGACACCCGCTATTATTGTCCCTCCTGTCCCGACAATCCTGGTCTTTGCATTCGTGAATATTTTGAACGCTACCATTCACTAGTTGAGTATTAGCGTAGGGTACAGCATTCCACAGACTAGGCGCCATTTCACAGGGTCTCCCAAGATGCCATCGCATTTTGAGAGACCCGAACCTGGAACCGGTTACAGTTATAAAAGTTACAGTTACAAAAAAAAGTGTAAAAAAAAAAAAAAAAAAAAAAAAAAACACAAACAAAAATATGAAATAAAAAAAAAATAGTTGTCGTTTTTATTGTTCTCTCTGGCTCTATTCTCTCTCTCTATTGTTCTGCTCTTTTACTGTATTCTATTCTGCAATGTTTTATTGTTATTATGTTTTATCATGTTTGCATTTCAGGTATGCAATTTTTTATACTTTACCGTTTACTGTGCTTTATTGTTAACCATTTTTTTGTCTTCAGGTACGCCATTCACGACTTTGAGTGGTTATACCAGAATGATGCCTGCAGGTTTAGGTATCATCTTGGTATCATTCTTTTCAGCCAGCGGTCGGCTTTCATGTAAAAGCAATCCTAGCAGCTAATTAGCCTCTAGACTGCTTTTACAAGCAGTGGGAGGGAATGCCCCCCCCCACCGTCTTCCGTGTTTTTCTCTGGCTCTCCTGTCTCAACAGGGAACCTGAGAATGCAGCCGGTGATTCAGCCAGCTGACCATAGAGCTGATCAGAGACCAGAGTGGCTCCAAATATCTCTATGGCCTAAGAAACCGGAAGCTACGAGCATTTTATGACTTAGATTTCGCCGGATGTAAACAGCGCCATTGGGAAATTGGGGAAGCATTTTATCACACTGATCTTGGTGTGGTCAGATGCTTTGAGGGCAGAGGAGAAATCTAGGGTCTAATAGACCCCAATTTTTTCAAAAAAGAGTACCTGTCACTACCTATTGCTATCATAGGGGATATTTACATTCCCTGAGATAACAATAAAAATGATTTAAAAAAAATGAAAGGAACAGTTTAAAAATAAGATAAAAAAGCAAAAAAATAATAAAGAAAAAAAAAAAAAAAAAAAAAAGCACCCCTGTCCCCCCTGCTCTTGCGCTAAGGCGAACGCAAGCGTCGGTCTGGCGTCAAATGTAAACAGCAATTGCACCATGCATGTGAGGCATCACCGCAAAGGTCAGATCAAGGGCAGTAATTTTAGCAATAGACCTCCTCTGTAAATCTAAAGTGGTAACCTGTAAAGGCTTTTAAAGGCTTTTAAAAATGTATTAATTTCCCATGTACCCGGCCTAAGATCATCTTTTTTATTTCATCAAACATTTGGGCAATATAGTGTGCTTTAGTGCATTAAAATTTAAAAAAGTGTGTTTTTTCCCCAAAAAATGCGTTTGAAAAATCGCTGCGCAAATACTGTGTGAAAAAAAAAAATGAAACACCCACCATTTTAATCTGTAGGGCATTTGCTTTAAAAAAATATATAATGTTTGGGGGTTCAAAGTAATTTTCTTGCAAAAAAAAATAATTTTTTCATGTAATCAAAAAGTGTCAGAAAGGGCTTTGTCTTCAAGTGGTTAGAAGAGTGGGTGATGTGTGACATAAGCTTCTAAATGTTGTGCATAAAATGCCAGGACAGTTCAAAAACCCCCCAAATGACCCCATTTTGGAAAGTAGACACCAAAAGCTATTTGCTGAGAGGCATGTCGAGTCCATGGAATATTTTATATTGTGACACAAGTTGCGGGAAAGAGACAAATTTTTTTTTTTTTTTTGCACAAAGTTGTCACTAAATGATATATTGCTCAAACATGCCATGGGAATATGTGAAATTACACCCCAAAATACATTCTGTTGCTTCTCCTGAGTATGGGGATACCACATGTGTGGGACTTTTTGGGAGCCTAGCCGCGCACGGGACCCCGAAATCCAAGCACTGCCTTCAGGCTTTCTAAGGGCGTAAATTTTTGATTTCACTCTTCACTGCCTATCACAGTTTCGGAGGCCATGGAATGCCCAGGTGGCAAAAAACCCCCCTAAATGACCCCATTTTGGAAAGTAGACACCCCAAGCTATTTGCTGAGAGGTATAGTGAGTATTTTGCAGACCTCACTTTTTATCACAAAGTTTTGAAAATTGAAAAAAGAAAAAAAAAACATTTTTTTTCTTGTCTTTCTTCATTTTCAAAAACAAATGAGAGCTGCAAAATACTCACCATGCCTCTCAGCAAATAGCTTGGGGTGTCTACTTTCCAAAATGGGGTCATTTGGGGGGGGGGGTTTGTGCCACCTGGGCATTCCATGGCCTCCGAAACTGTGATAGGCAGTGAAGAGTGAAATCAAAAATTTACATCCTTAGAAATCCTGAAGGCGGTGATTGGTTTTCGGGGCCCCGTACGTGGCTAGGCTCCTAAAAAGTCCCACATGTGTGGTATCCCCATACTCAGGAGAAGCAGCTAAATGTATTTTGGGGTGCAATTCCACATATGCCCATGGCCTGTGTGAGAAATATATCATTTAGTGACAACTTTTTGTATTTTTTTTTTTTTTTTTCAATATTCAATCACTTGGGACAAAAAAATGAATATTCAATGGGCTCAACATGCCTCTCAGCAATTTCCTTGGGGTGTCTACTTTCCAAAATGGGGTCATTTGGGGGGGTTTTGTACTGCCCTGCCATTTTAGCACCTCAAGAAACGACATAGGCAATCATAAATTAAAGGCTGTGTAAATTCCAGAAAATGTACCCTAGTTTGTAGGCACTATAACTTTTGCGCAAACCAATAAATATACACTTATTGACTTTTTTTTTACCAAAGACATGTGGCCGAATACATTTTGGCCTAAATGTATGACTAAAATTGAGTTTATTAGATTTTTTTTAGAACAAAAAGAAAATATCATTTTTTTTCAAAATTTTCGGTCTTTTTCCATGTATAGCGCAAAAAATAAAAACAGCAGAGGTGATCAAATACCATCAAAAGAAAGCTCTATTTGTGGGAAGAAAAGGACGCAAATTTCGTTTGGGTACAGCATTGCATGACCGCGCAATTAGCAGTTAAAGCGACGCAGTGCCAAATTGTAAAAAGTGCTCTGGTCAGAAAGGGGGTAAATCCTTCCGGGGGTGAAGTGGTTATTTTCCATGTACATGGAGAGAGCAGGAGTTCTGACTGCGAAAAACTCCAGATGTCAAAAAAATTCAGTCCCTTACATTCAGGCATGCCAGAGGCATTCCCTAGGCTTGAACCCAGTAGGGTTATAGGACACTGGGAGAAGATCATAAAATCCCTATAATTTTTTAGTAAGAACTTGTGTTCATAGGAGTATTATGGCTTGAAGATGCAGCATCAGAACCTATCTGACCTGTTTACTCGACCCGATAGGTTTAGGCTCGGTATGTATCCTTTATGTCATCCCCTTGGACGAACTGGATGTAGCTAGCCAAAATGAGTCTTTTACTCCTACTATAGACTTAATCCCATGTAGTAGGGATTTACTTAATTTAACACTCATTGGCACCCACTGGCGTTTGGAGTGGATTATGGTCTCAGACACCTAATAGTTATTGAATAGCTACTATCAGTTCTTACCGGGCTCCTTTCTGCTTAATTTTAATGCATCTACCTGCAGGAGTATAAGGAGCCTGGGGATATAGAACACTTCATATCTGACATGTCAGTATTCAGATGGAAGGAAAACCAGAATTTTGGTATGCTTTGGGTACATACCTGTCCAGTCCTCTGAGCCCAAGGATTAAGCTTCCATTAATCTATTATCCTTAAAAGGGTTTTTCCTTTTGATCATGGCTATGGCAAATAAATAAAAGGGGACCTGCAAGGCTTGTCTGTCAGGGAGCCTTTTCTAAATCATTCTCCTGAACAGACTAGTGGTTTAAAAGCAGATTCTCTTTGCCCAAAGTAGTTCCTTGTTTCACAGAAAAAGTCTCTGATTAGTCTTTTTAGTGGTCCTAGGAATCAGTTACAGGCATGATAGACCACGATTGCTAGAAGGTTGAGACAGTCAATCCTTCTAACTTACTAACTTACAAAATACACAGGCTCTCAGATTCCATCTTTAAGAGCCTATTCCAGATTCTAGATCCTGCGTCCAAAGAGAAGGCAGGGACATTGGTGGAGCAGACCTGCAGATCAGCTACATGATCCAGCTAGGATACCTTCATCATTCATAATGGAGTGGAGGTAAAACTTCAAAACCTGGCATTTGGCAGAAAGGCCTTGCAGGCAGGGGTCCCACCCTAAGGTAGGCCTGTGGTTACTTTATTATCCTTTCAGGTGTGCCGTCCTGGAAGGTGATAGGAGAAAATCTATGTTAGACTTACCGTTAACAGTATTTCTACAAACCTTCCAGGATGACAAATTTGTTGAAAATTGCCCTTGTGAACCGGTTCCAGGAGTACTTTATTACAAACTGAGGAGCAAGGGCAAGGGTGGGGACTTATGACAAGCTGTCAAATGATTGGTTTTGTTCTATGTTTGTTTTTTGTTTTTTTATTTAGGTGACTATAAAGTGGTAATTATTTATATTCATTCTTTAATCATACTATACTATTATGCAGGTCTCAGCATATTTAGCATGATGGCTTGGTGGTCTGCTCAGATGTATCCACAGCACTCAAGGTATGAGTTCAAATCTCCGTGAACCTACCGTCCACCAGCTGTATTTATTTTTTCAGTGCACAAGCAAATTAAAATAAACAAAGATGTAAACTGCCCATTAACTAGTGGTGATGTTTGAAATTCCACACCATAATATTAATAATTACTTGCATACCATTCCATGCATTTGAAGAGTTAATATAATAGAATAAGCCAAACTAAAGTGCATTGGCTATATGACATTCGCCTATTTTCAGCATATGCTGCTTTGGTTAATTGGCTAATAGTAATTCGCCTTTTTTTTTTTCACCAATGCAATCTTTTAGTATCCCTCTGGGGGATTTGAACCCATGGAGTTATCCAAGGCCTGAGTTTTTCAAGGTAGAAGTGCTGACCACTAGCCTATTGGGCTTAGCACAATCATTCATAGAAAATACATTTACTACTGTTTGATGTTTCTTCTCCCGTGAAGAGAGAGAAATGCCCCAAAAGGGATACTATGGGCAGAAAACCAACACAGGATCAAAGTATGGTAAAAAGAAAAACAGATAAAAAAATATATAAATTGTATTCAATATACAAAAATAGTACAAAAATGACAAATACCATTACTAAAAGCATTGAATAGCACATGAAGAACAGGAGTATTGCACAGTATTACACGCTGCAGCAAAAAACACTTCTGAAAACTGGGAAACAGAGACCAGAAATGGCTGCATAAGGACCCAACATGTTTCGGAGAGCATAAAAAGATAAATTTCCTTTCATGACACTATACTTCCTTCTTCAGGGATTCAAATAAAGCGGGCTGTTGTGTTTCTAACAGAAAAAGAAAAAATATATATGCATATGATAGGTATTGATACCATACTTGTAATTAGGGATGAGCTTCGAGTTCGAGTCGAACTCATGTTCGACTCAAACATCGGCTGTTCGCCAGTTCGCCGAATAGCGAACAATTTGGGGTGTTCGCGGCAAATTCGAAAGCTGCAGAACACCCTTTAAAAGTCTATGGGGGAAATCAAAAGTGCTAATTTTAAAGGCTTATATGCATTGTATTTTCATAAAAAGTGTTTGGGGACCTGGGTCCTGCCCCAGGGGACATGGATCAATGCAAAAAAAAGTTTTAAAAACGGCCGTTTTTTCGGGAGCAGTGATTTTATAATGCTTAAAATAAAACAATAAAAGTGTAATATTCCTTTAAATTTCGTACCTGGGGGGTGTCTATAGTATGCCTGTAAAGGGGCGCATGTTTCCCGAGTTTAGAACAGTCTGACAGCAAAATGACATTTCAAAGGAAAAAAAGTCATTTAAAACTACTCGCGGCTATTAATGAATTGCCGGTCCGACAATACACAACCCCGAACCAAAATTAAAAAAAAATTAAATAAAAAAATATATGATGTGGGGGTCCTCCTAAATTCCATACCAGGCCCTTCAGGTCTGGTATGGATATTAAGGTGAACCATGGCCAAAATGTCAAAAAAAAAATTGGCGTGGGGTCCCCCCAAAAATCCATACCAGACCCTTATCTGAGCACGCAACCTGGCAGGCCGCAGGAAAAGAGGGGGGACGAGAGAGCGCCCCCCCCCTGAACCGTACCAGGCCACATGCCCTCAACATTGGGAGGGTGCTTTGGGGTAGCCCCCCAAAACCCCTTGTCCCCATGTTGATGGGGACAAGGGCCTCACCCCCACAACCCTTGCCTGGTGGTTGTGGGGGTCTGCGGGCGGGGGGCTTATCGGAATCTGGAAGCCCCCTTTAACAAGGGGACCCCCAGATCCCAGCCCTCCCCCTGTGTGAAATGGTAAGGGGGTACAAAAGTACCCCTACCATTTCACAAAAAACTGTCAAAAATGTTAAAAATGACAAGAGACAGTTTTTGACAATTCCTTTATTTAAATGCTTCTTCTTTCTTCTATCTTCTTTCTTCTATCTTCCTTCAGTTTCTTCCTCCATCTTCTTCTTCTGGTTCTTCTTCCAGTGTTCACGTCCCGCATCTCCTCCGCGGCGTCTTCTTCTCTTCATCTTCTTCTCCGGGCCGCTCCACAAAGCTACCTGAAGACAATTGCTGTTCTTCTGATCCTATTAATACCACAGGCAGGCAGCTGCAGTATTTACAGTTAGTGTAGTGCGTCCTCTGCACAGTGTGCACCTAAAGCTACCTGAAGAAAATTGGTGGTGTTCTTCTGATCCTATTAGTACCACAGGCAGGCAGCTGCAGTATTTACAGTTAGTGTACTGCGTCCTCTGCACAGTGTGCACCTAAAGCTAACTGAAGACCATTGCTGTTGTTCTGATCCTATTAATACCACAGGCAGGCAGCTACAGTATTTACAGTTAGTGTACTGTGTCCTCTGCACAGTGTGCACCTAAAGCTACCTGAAGAAAATTGGTGGTGTTCTCCTGATCCTATTAGTACCACAGGCAGACAGCTGCAGTATTTACAGTTAATGTAGTGCGTCCTCTGCACAGTGTGTATCTAAAGCTACCTGAAGACAATTGCTGTTGTTCTGATCCTATTAATACCACAGGCAGGCAGCTGCAGTATTTACAGTTAGTGTAGTTCGTCCTCTGCACAGTGTGCACCTAAAGCTACCTGAAGACAATTGCTGTTGTTCTGATCCTATTAGTACCACAAGCAGGCAGCTACAGTATTTACAGTTAGTGTACTGTGTCCTCTGCACAGTGTGCACCTAAAGCTACCTGAAGAAAATTGGTGGTGTTCTTCTGATCCTTGTAGTACCACAGGCAGGCAGCTGCAGTATTTACAGTTAGTGTACTGCGTCCTCTGCACAGTGTGCACCTAAAGCTACCTGAAGACAATTTCTGTTGTTGATCCTATTAATACTAGAGGCAGGCAGCTACAGTATTTACAGTTAGTGTACTGTGTCCTCTGCACAGTGTGCACCTAAAGCTACCTGAAGAAAATTGGTGGTGTTCTTCTGATCCTATTAGTATCACAGGCAGGCAGCTGCAGTATATACAGTTAGTGTACTGCATCCTCTGCACAGTGTGCACCTAAAGCTACCTAAAGACAATTGCTGTTGTTCTGATCCTATTATTACCACAGGCAGGCAGATACAGTATTTACAGTTAGTGTACTGTGTCCTCTGCACAGTGTGCACCTAAAGCTACCTGAAAAAAATTGCTGTTGTTCTGATCCTATTAGTACCACAGGCAGGCAGCTGTAGTATTTACAGTTAGTGTAGTGCATCCTCTGCACAGTGTGAACCTAAAGCTACCCAAAGACAATTGCTGTTGTTCTGATCCTATTAATACCACAGGCAGCTGCGGTATTTACAGTTAGTGTAGTGCGTCCTCTGCACAGTGTGCACCTAAAGCAACCTGAAGAAAATTGGTGGTATTCTTCTGATCCTATTAGTACCACAGGCAGGCAGCTGCAGTATTTACAGTTAGTGTAGTGCGTCCTCTGCACAGTGTGCACCTAAAGCTACCTGAAGACAATTGCTGTTGTTCTGATCCTATTAATACCACAGGCAGGCAGCTGCAGTATTTACAGTTATGCCCTGTACACAGGATCAGACATTGATCGGACATTCCGACAACAAAATCCATGCATTTTTTCCGACAGATGTTGGCTCAAACTTGTTTTGCATACACACGGTTGCACAAAGTTGTCGGAATTTCCGAACGCCAAGAACGCAGTCACGTACACCACGTACAACGAGACTATAAAAGGGAAGTTCAGTACTAAGCGCTGCACCCTTTGGGCTCCTTTTGCTAATCTTGTGTTCACCACGTACAACGAGACTATAAAAGGGAAGTTCAGTACTAAGCGCGGCACCCTTTGGGCTCCTTTTGCTAATCTTGTGTTAGTAAAAGTTTGGTGAGAGACGATTCACGCTCTTTCAGACTTGTGGTTTTCAGATCGTATTTCCGCTGTTCAGTTTGTGCTTGTGGGTTTGTATCTGGTCTTCAGTGCGTGCAGCGAGTTCCCATTGACTTGTCATTGTGTTCTTGTTCGTTCGTTACTGATTTTCAGGTCACTCTTCACAGGCCTTGCTGTTCTTCAGTGCGTTCTGTTACTTCTTTCTGAGCAGCCGACCGTTTTCTAGCCATGTTGCGTGTACATACTCATTGTAGAGTTCATGCTGTGCGGGGGCTTGGTGTTGGGGTCCTTACTTTGACACAAGCCCAGTCCATGAACAGGGTGGGGAGGAGTTCATGGACCAAGAATTGGTTGCTCCAGCGTGACTAGTTCTGTCACATGCCTTTGCTCCGTGAGATCCGTGAGAATAATCCTGACGATTTCAGGAACTTCCTCAGGATGACAGACCCCGTATTTCACTGTTTGTTGGCTTTGCTGACCCCATATATCAGCAGGCAAGATACCTGCATGAGGCAAGCCATCACTCCGGAGCAGGGGCTAGTCGCCACCCTGCGTTACTTGGCGACGGGGAGAAGCCTGCAGGACCTCAATTTCTCAACAGGCATCTCCCCCCAGGCTCTGGGGCTCATTATCCCAGAGACCTGTTCTGCCATCATCCAGGTCCTGCAGAAGGATTATATTAAGGTAAGATTTTTATCCTTTAACATCACATTTTATTGTATAGAATGTTTGCTAATTTATTGTATTTCTTTCCTCATTCCCTAATTACCATGATTGTAATATGCTGTGAATGTCCCCTTTGTCCTCATGCATGCTGGATTTTTATGTAATTTTTTTTGTCCTACATACATTTGCCTTCACTTTCCTCCCCAGCATGCTCTCCTGGGCCTATATCCACCTCATCTACTCAATTAACAATGTATTTTGTCAGCTCCATAGTAGTGCTTTACCCTAAATACTCCCTAAAATGTTGAAAATTGTGATGTGTGTTTGAAATTCAGGCAGAGTGCCAGAGTTTTTTTTTTTTTTCGGTCCCAAAATCATTTGGAACCCTCCCTCCCCCGAACAGCTAACTCAGCTGATACCAATCCTCTATCTGCTGACTTTGCCAAACCCATACACACTATACCCACCTCTTTTGTGGTCAGATGTATGGATGAATTCCCCAAAGCATGTAGTGCAAGGGCCTGCCTGAATACTTTCAAATGGTACTGGTTAAAGTTTTTGTATCCTATTATTCAATCCAGAAAGATACTAAGAAATGACACATAGACCAATTTTTCCCGATTACCACTAAACAGGTAAGCGCTAACTCTGACAATAGACCACTTTCTTATCCTATAACGAATACACCTTTAGTAGTTGAACAGAATTTTCCAACCAAGAAAGATAAATTGGAAGTAATTAATTTATCATCATATCCCCTGAATACTGTTGAACGGGAGCTCCTGCAGCTCGGCCTCAGTTTCTGTCCCAACTCACTACCAAATAAGTTTAACATCATTAAAGACCTGTATTTGTTTGCAAGAAAGCTGACTCTAAAATTCATGTATGATAGTGACAGACGGGGTAAACAAGCACAAATCGCCCACCAGGAAATCTGGAAAGATTTCTCAGTGGCCGAATTTAGAGCCCTAAAAAATTTGGTGCTACTCCTGGAGGAAAATTAATCTGTCTCAACTACCCAAGATAATCTTGAATCGGATGTAATTCGTGGCCAACGAATACAAACGACTCTATTTCTAGAAGACATCAAGTCACTAGGAGAGGCAATAAAGAAAAAATCTACCAACTTTCCGTCTTGACATATTAATTCTAAAATATGGACTTTCTTGGTCCAAACCATTAAAGACATTGTATCTATGCCACTAAGGAAGATAGCAAACCCCAATCTAAATGAGGCTCATCAAGCAGCCCTAATTAATTTAAGCAATAATACTGATGTGGTGATCAAGCCATAAGATAAGGGCAGCAATGTGGTTTTGATGGATACATTATCATACAGGAACAGGTGTTGGGACATCTTAAAAAAAACGACTCTGGTACGAACCGATTACTGCTAATATCCTAACCAAATTTGATCAACAGTATGATGATCTATTACAATCCGCCCTTGCCAACGGCCTGATCACGCAAGGGATTTTTAAAGGTATTCAAGTGGCTCACCCGAAAGTACCCACTTTTTACTCTCTGCCCAAAATCCATAAACAACCTACAAAAACACCCGGACGTCCAATCGTCTCAAGTATAGGCTCAAAAACGGAAAGAGCGAGCATTTTTGTAGATCAATATCTATGACCCCATGTCACCACTTTACCCTCCTATATAAAAGATACCCCAGATCTGTTAAAAAATCTGGAGGGCCTAACTGTCACCTATGGATGCCTTTTGGTAACTATTGATGTGGAAACCTTGTACTCATCTATTCCACATGAATTAGGTCTAAACACAGTTGCCAGATTTTTGAATGAAAGAGGACCCACGTTTTCGGACCTCAATGGCTTTGTTTTGCGACTTTTGTCACATATTCTTTCTAAAAACGTCTTTTCTTTCGATGGCTCCCACTTCCTCCAGGTACAGGGGGTCGCTATGGGCACATGTTGTGCACCCTCCTATGCGAACCTGTACCTGGGGGGGTGGGAGCAGGACCTTTTTGCCAATGATAGACACTCAAATCTTTTTGCCTATGTGCTGCGGTGGTTCCGCTACATAGATGACATCTTGTTACTGTGGGCGGGACCACCAGCAGCACTAGAGGAATTTATGGTCGTTCTAAGTCAGAATGACTACAACCTGAAATTCACCATGCACTTCAGCCCTTCTATAATTACATATCTAGACATTACTATCAAAATTAATCAGGAGGGCCAAATCAATACATCACTGTTTCGAAAACCCACAGCGGGGAACACAATACTACATGCGCGGAGTGTGCACCCATGCCCTCTAGTCCAGAGTATTCCGTTTAGTCAGTACATATGTTTAAAACGCAACTGCTCAACAGATGCTGACTTTAAATATGAAGCAGACCTGCTTTATCAGCGTCTCTTAGCGAGAGGATACACCAAAACCACTCTCAAAAAAGCTTTTAAAAAAGCTATAACCAAATCAAGAAACGCCCTGCTGTTTCCGGAACCAAAACAAACTAATTTAGAGGTAGTTAGGTTCATCACAACCTATTCTGACCAACACCAAACCATACGTTCAACTATCCAAAAACATTGGCACATTCTAACTACTGATCCCACCATCAGTAAATATATAGGATCCCGCCCCGAGATTACTTTTCGGCGAGCAAGATCCATAAAAGACCGTCTAGTACGAAGTCACTATTGCAAAGCCACTGATGCAACAGAATCCCCTGTGGGCTTTAAATGTGGCAAATGCGACTTTTGCGATTTGCTACTGACAGGTCCTTCGGTTCCTCTCCCAAATGGTCACACACACGTCCTACGGCACCACATCACATGTCAAACTCAAGGAGTTATTTACATCATCTTTTGTCCATGTGGAGCCTTCTATGTGGGCAAAACCATTAGGCCCTTCTGGAGAAGAATTAAAGACCACGTATACTATGCTACAGATGGTCTTTTAAACACTACATTGGGTTATCACGTAGCCTTCAAGCATATGTATGACCCCGTGATGTTTAAATTTGCAGCTCTTGACTTTGTGTACGCAGACCCCCGTGGGGGCGATTTTGATAAAAGAGTACTCCAGCATGAAATGCAATGGATACATAAGTTACGAGCCACGGTCTATCCAGGCATGAATGACATGATCAATTTCAAACCCTTTCTTTAATACGGTCATCCTATGTTGTACCATGCGATTTGCTTCATTTGCAGCTCTTGTGTATCCCTCCTCAATTGCTTCCCTATTTCCCCCCCATCCCCCCCTTTTCCCCTTTCTGTTCCTTTAGATAAGGTAACATATGTTAAACAGACTTGGTCCGTATTTGCATCATTTGTAAGATGATTTGAATGGAGATATCGATATATATACCTATATAATGTCATGTATGCATAATGAGCATTAATCATAAACTGAATGTGATTTGGAGAATTCACGCATGGTCTACACATTGTTCTAATATATATGTGTATCATTTTGTTCATATACTGTGTTATATGCATCTTTGTTCTGTTTTTATGATGTATCATGCGCTATCCACCTGTGAGCGATATTGATGGAATATCTGAAGCTGAGTACCTGCTGTTCATCTACTTTGAAGTATGCAGCTCCTCAGATATGTATGTCTGGGGTAGCATACTGATCACAGTATTTTTAAAGAGATTTTTTACTGTCTAGCACCTGCTGACCTTTGCTAATTAAAGCTGAGACAACAATGATTGCGCGGAGATTCATGCGTTTTCTAGATAGCAATGGGGTAGCATACTGATCACGGTATTTTTAAAGAGATTTTTTACTGTCTGCACCTACTGACCTTTGCTAATCATAGCTGAGACAACAGTGATTGCGCAGAGTTCTGGAGATTCATGCGTTTTCTAGATAGCAATGTCACTGCAACACTGGCAATCCGCCTATTTCCATACAGATCGAAAGTCTAGTAATGGACAGAGGCACTATTTCCTACAATGCTCACAATGTACTAAGAGCCGGCGTATGTGCGAGGTCTTCTCGCTCGGACGCTGTACTCGTTCGGCTCTCTTCACAGATAGGATGTTTTTTTTTTTTTTTTTTTTTTGGCATATCTTCCTGCATATGTGCAGAAAGCTCTGTTGCTGTTGGCCTACAATCCCCATAATTCAATCTGCTATCCTGGAATCACATGATGCTAGTTCTCAGGATCAGCTGTGACTGATCAAGGATATAAATATCTGTCAGCTGCTGCAGGTCCTGTGTGCAGTGTATTGCTGTCTCCCAGGGGCATGCTGGATTATTTGTATCCTGAATGTAAGTACTTAGCTATATACTATCACTTGGCCCTTGCTGCACCAAATGCCCTATATGCTATTATCATTGCTGCAGTAAAAAAATTTCTACATGATATTACCGTTTTTATATTTAGCTTAATCTGTCATTATATACTTATAGATTCAGCGATGGGATTGTATTGAGCCTTCAGCATTGTTGATACTAAATCCAGGATCTAAGTGGTGCATCCGGTGCTGGCCCTCCTCCCTCTAATGGCTGCTCCCTTAATTAGGAATATTGTTTACATGCCCCTGCTGAGACATTTAGCTATATCTAATATAGTAATATAGTATAGTCTCATTCTTTAATAAACCTATAAAGTTTTCTCTGCCCAAATGCATATTCTCGCTGATTGACGCTGGTTGCATTTGCTTTCATTTCAGCTTTCTTACTGCTGATTGAACTTTCTCATGCTACCGTGACTTGCATGATTTTGCATTCCAATTAAAGGTACCGGCTTGGTGTTCTTTCCTATGCTCGCAGTTGCTTAGCGCATGATTTTTATTGTTAACAGTTTGTTTATGTGTTAGTTGTGTGTGTCTAATGACATTATATCTCATTTTAGATAGATAGACATATTCCCTTCTCTGTCTCATCTGTGAACCTTGGCCGTGTCCTGAGGAAGTCTAACGGTGAAACGCGTAGACATACAAGGGCTCACTGCACAATAATCATAGGTGCTATATATTACAATTGTCATTGTTTTTCAGATATTTGTATTTTTCAATAAATTTATATTTTTTATACTGCTATATCTTCTCCACTGTTTCTTAGCCTAAAAAGTCCGCCTCCCTGGTAATACTCAGTACTACCTTATTTTGTATCATGTATCCTATTATTATCTTGATCGGCAATAGCAGAATGTAAAAATGTCCTAAAATGTCTACAGTGTGTATTTATATTTTTGTATTATGACACTTCTTACCTGTCCAGTGGGCTGCCAATAGTGTAAGTAAGGAGGGGCTGGCCAAAATAATACACATTATTTAGGCATTCATCCCCAATGAAGTGGAGAGGGTTACCTGTCCAAAACATCTCTCCCCATAAATTTATTTAAATGGCCCACGGGGGGGGAGGAGGAATCTGATAGGTTATATTGTACCTTTGTCTTTAAATACTCCCTAAAATAAATGTTATACTGATGTTGGCCAAGAATGTTTGTGTCTAATCTGCTTTCCATGTTTATGTGCAAAATGATTAATATTTTCCAGAAGACAATGGGAAAGGACTCCCATTCGTCTTCATTGCGGATGAAGCATTTGCGATGGGGGACGATCTTACGCGGCCATTCCCTATGAGGACCCTCACCCCGGACCAGAGGGTTTTTAATTACCGGCTGGCCAGAGCCAGAAGAGTGGTGGAGAACACGTTTGAAATAATGGCCAGCTGGTTCTGCCTATTTCTTACGCCCATACACATGGCAAAGTATAAACTCAATCACATCATCCTGGCTTGCTGTGTTCTCCACAACTTTTTAAGGAGAAATTCTGTGAACTATGCTGGCTCAGTTGGGCCTGAAGCCGGAATTAATCTCAAAGAACCAACCCTGATGGCGCTTGAAGCTGGCTGTCCTGGCTTGCCCCCCCTGAGTGCCCGGGAGGTCCGTCTAAGATACATGGAATACTTTGCGGGAAGGGGGGCCATCAATATGCCAGACAATGTCGGAGACATTTTTTAAATAAAAACATATTTTAAACTGAACAAAGATTTGCTTACATTTATTGCTTTATTGTTTCTTTTAGCTGACCATGACTGAAATTTGGGGAGTCGTGGAAATGGTGTGATTGTGTAAAATTATAAAGCACTGTTGGGTGTTATTTACTAAAGGCAAAGACACTTTGCACTACAAGTGCACTTAAAACTGCACTGAAACTGCACTTGTAGTGCAAAGTGGATTTGCCCTTAGGAAATAACCCCCATAGTCACAGAAAACACCAATTTTACCACAAAAAAAGTTTAGGAGCATTGAAAGAAGAAGCCACACATTGTTGATCCTCAATCTTTTTAATACAAGCACAAACACATGTGCGTTTATAAAAGGTTTTTCAAACAAACCAACATATTTGTTGTATAAAATATTTTTAGGTGACATTAATAAAAGTAGAAATGTCCTTTTAAGGTAAAACAGGCATGTTTAAAACCAACAATAAATACACAAATCTGGAACTTACAAAGTTCAACTTTTCTCAAAATTGAAGGCAATATCAGACATGAGTATTTATAAACTGTGTTTGATATTGTGTTCAGATGGGGTGAAGTCACCCCTGGAAAAGCCACATTTTGAAAATGCACACAAATTGCCGAATGTCAACATGTGCCAGCTGCCATCATGGGGGATCAAGGGACGTGTTTTGTGATTGCAACCCCTTCCTGTCAGCTACTTTATTATTGGGGAAGGGGTTGCACCCACAAAACGCATACATTGATCTCCCGTGATGGCAGATAGCACATGTTGACACACTGTGTGCATCTTCAAAATTTGGCTTTTCGAGAATTTATTTAAAAAAGTGAAAAAAAGTTTCTGGAAAAAAAAGACAACAAAATTAGGGATTTCGAGGGGTAAAAATATAGAAACGAAAACACACCATGTATTATAAATATACCGGCATCCATCTCTTACCTGAGCCTGTGGTCACAGACACTCACCTGTTGTGACAATTTCCACCACGTCTCCCTCCTCCTCCTCCTGTTGGCTTTGTGGCATTTCCACTTCTTCATGAGGTGGGGGGGGGGTCCGTGGTCTCCTCTGATGAGTGATGTCCTCCGAGTCTTTTCTCCCCTATGTAAAAAAATAGGTATACTTAGCACACAGATATTTGATGGCAGAAATAGGAATCTGAAACATTGCTTGGAAGTGGGGTACAATTGTCTCTTTTGGCAGAGTTGCAAGATGAAGAAATATTTTTTTCCTTTGTCAAGCTTGAATACTTACCTGTTTTGTACAAGTTTCACAGATGGAGTAACCCCTAAAGTATACACTGGAGCACCTGTGTGGGGCCCCCTAAAAAAAGGGTGTTCTTGTGTCCCACACTAGTGCTCCAGGGTCCAGATGTGTAAACAGCTGCTGAGTGTCCTGTCCTTACACAGAATCTAGTTTGCATTTCATTCTCGTTAAGAACCTAGACAACAAAATATTTTAAGAGAAGTAGGCCAGAAAAAATGTATTGAAATGCATCTGGCCAAAACATGGTCTTTTATTGGCCGAACGAACAATGTTTCCTACGAACCAATAATGTGCCCATGAACATGAAAGTTGCCATTTTAAACTGTACAACAGTAAAGAAAAGCACATGGAGCAGCACAAACGTTATATAACTAAAGAATAGGAACACAGGACAACTACTTACTTTGTGGAAGCACTCTCCTGATACTTCTATATTGATCGTGCTCCCTTAATTTGAGGTCCAACCACCACTTCCTCAGTTGATCCTTGGATCGTTGTACCCCAAAATTTCTGTGCAGACTCTTTACAACTTTGGCCATGATCTTGGCCTTTCTGACATTGGGGTTGGGGTAAGGTCCATACTTCCCGTCTTAGTCGGCCCTCTTCAGTATGTCGACCATCTCCACCATCTCCACAAAGGCCATATTTGATGCCTTAAATCATCCCCTTCGGGATCGGGACGTTTCTGTCTCCAGGCTTTCCTCCTCCTCCTCATTGCTGTAATTAGCATGCACCTGTTGTGTCTCCGCCATGTGCTCTTCCCCCACTGCGCCGAACGAGAAGCGGCGGGGAATAGACTAGAAAAACGTCAGGGGCGGGTGGAGTTTCACACATGCGCAGTGTATATAAAGCGTAACACGCGTGCGTAGTACGTACGATCTGTGAACGGAGGAAGGAGTATCGGAGGCGCCGATCGTGATAACAAAGGTAACATTTAAACTGGGCCCTATACTGCTTCTAGATTGAGGCCTATATTGGGACAAGATTAGGAAACTTTAGCCTGACATTAGGGTTTGTCTTGTGTATTGCAGATAAAATGGATGGCTTCAATGACCACAATTAAAAGCCAAAATTGGTGGCCTGAGGAGCACATATCTTAGGGAGCGCAAGAAGGTCCAGGATTCCCAGAGATCAGGAGCTGCAGCATATGACATTTATGTCCCCAGGCTGTGGTACTATGAGAGGCTGTGATTTCTGTCAGACCAGACTGAAGTCAGGGAATCCCTCTCAACCCTTTCTTCCACTCTTCCTTTCACCCTATCTTCCACCCCAGCTGAGGCTTCCGATGTTCAACCTGGGACTTCCAGCCAGGAAGAAGTGGAGGAGCCCAGCTGGAGTCAGGTATAGCATTCTTCTACAGATTTCTGGTCAATAAATACATTATGTTTACTAGATGTTATTATTGATCACTAATTGGTGATTTAATAAAGTGTTTTACATATCAATAGACAGTAGTGGGCAAAAATAATTGGGACAAGAATGAAAAATGCTGGGCTTAGAATGATAGTCTGTTATATCTGTCAATTTGCAACAGTCATGAGATGAAAATTGTGTGTGATTGATGAAGAAAAAACTAAAATGATGTCCCTTTTTCATACACAGGAAGACCTCAGCCAGGGGGAGGCTGTGGAATGTGGCACACAGGAGGAGGCTGGGGAATGTGGCAGCCAGGAGGAGGCGGGGGTTAGTGGCAGCCAGGAGGCGGCGGGGCTAAGTGGCAGCCAGGAGAAGGCTGGGCCCAGTAGGAGCCTGACAGAATCGCATGTCCCTCCCCTCCGCCTTCCAAACAAAAGGCCCAGGAAGGGGAGTAACGTGCAGGATTCAGCGCTCAGGCTGATTCAGGAGGCTTCTGCGTCCCTCAGAGCCTTCCCCACTCATGAAGAGGCCTTTGCCTGCATGGCTGCCACCAAACTGCAGGGCATGCAGGAGGGCCAACACCTCAAGTGTTAGGAACTCATTTATCAAACAATAAAGGGGTTGAGGGGGGAAATCACACCCAATACCCACCTGAATGAGTTGGACCATCCTCCTCCTCCTGCCACAACTCCACCACCACAGACACAGTGTGGAAGGAAGCGTGGAAGGAAGACCAGAGAGTGATGACCTGGGTTCAGTCTGGTCTGACAAAAGATGCAGGCTCTTGTTTGACCACAGCATGGGCACATACATGTCATCTGCTGCTGTTCATGATCTCTTGGACTTCTGGACAAGATTGAACTCCCTTATATATGAACTCCTCAGGCCACCATTTTTTCCTGGAAATAATTGATGTGTGCCCTGGGGGCCAAAGGCTTCTCCAATTTCTGCTGTTTCTCCAGCGTTGCCTCCCTCTTTCTTTGGTTATGAGCCCTTAATACATTTTTGCTTTGTTTTATTATACCCACCTATGTGTGTTTTCCTTCTAAAAGGACAGTTTGTTTGTGAGGAGGCAGGTACATTTCAAAAATACAATGTCAAATTAACAAGAGACACCAACACCAAGCAACCTCCTTGAGATTAAATAATACAAGATACTAATGGTGTTGTGGTAACTTGACACACAAAACACACCCAAAACTATTCTGGAATAAACAAAACTAAAAAAATAAGAATAAAACACAAGATCAGGATTTAAAAAAATACCTAAAAAAAAAATAAAGCTAAAAACATCCCAAAAATATAATTTTTTTCGGCAGATGTGACAAATAAAAAATATTATATTGAGGAAATCACGATGAGAACTCTGTGTGAATATGAGCAGCAACACTACTTCATTCTTCTAGCATTATAAAGAAGAAGTGAGTGCGCTGCATTAAACAATTTAAAACATTGCAGCGTGACGAAAGTGCTATATCCATTCCGAACGCTAATTTTACCAGACCGAGCAGTTCTGTCTCGCAATTTATTCTGAGCATGCGTGGCACTTTGTGCGTCGGAATTGTCCACACACGGTCGGAATTGACGCGATGGGATTTTGTTGCCGGAAAATTTTATAGCCTGCTCTCAAACTTTGTGTGTCGGAAATTCCGATGGAAAAAGTCAGATGGAGCCCACATACGGTCGGAATTTCCGACAACAAGCTCCGATCACACATTTTCAATCGGAAAATCCGACGATGTGCACAGGGCATTAGTGTAGTGCATCCTCTGCACAGTGTGCACCTAAGCTACCTGAAAACAATTGCTGTTGTTCTGATCCTGTTAGTACCACAGGCAGGCAGCTGCAGTATTTACAGTTAGTGTACTGTGTCCTCTGCACAGTGTGCACCTAAAGCTACCTGAAGACAATTGCTGTTGTTCTGATCCTATTAATACCACAGCCAGGCAGCTACAGTATTTACAGTTAGTGTACTGTGTCCTCTGCATAGTGTGCACCTAAACCTACCTGAAGAAAATTGGTAGTGTTCTTCTGATCCTATTAGTACCACAGGCACGCAGCTGCAGTATTTACAGTTAGTGTACTGTGTCCTCTGCACAGTGTGCACCTAAAGCTACCTGAAGACAATTGCTGTTGTTCTGATCCTATTAATACCACAGCCAGGCAGCTACAGTATTTACAGTTAGTGTACTGTGTCCTCTGCATAGTGTGCACCTAAACCTACCTGAAGAAAATTGGTAGTGTTCTTCTGATCCTATTAGTACCACAGGCACGCAGCTGCAGTATTTACAGTTAGTGTAGTGTGTCCTCTGCACAGTGTGCACCTAAAGCTACCTGAAGACAATTGCTCTTGTTCTGATCCTATTAGTACCACAGGCAAGCAGCTGCAGTATTTACAGTTAGTGTGGTGCGTCCTCTGCACAGTGTGCACCTAAAGACAATTGATGTTGTTCTGATCCTACTAATACCACAGGCAGGCAGCTGCAGTATTTACAGTTAGTGTACTGTGTCCTCTGCACAGTTTGCACCTAAAGCTACCTGAAGAAAATTGGTGGTGTTCTTCTGATCATATTAGTACCACAGGCAGCAGATACAGTATTTACAGTTAGTGTACTGTGTCCTCTGCACACTGTGCACCTAAAGCTACCTGAAGAAAAATTGGTGGTGTTCTTCTAATCCTATTAGTACCACAGGCAGGCAGCTGTAGTATTTACAATTAGTGTACTGCGTCCTCTGCAGTGTGCACCTAAAGCTACCTGAAGACAATTGCTGTTGTTCTGATCCTATTAATACTACAGGCAGGCAGCTGCAGTATTTACAGTTAGTGTACTGTGTCCTCTGCACAGTGTACACCTAAAGCTACCTGAAGAAAATTGGTGGTGTTCTTCTGATCCTATTAGTACCACAGGCAGGCAGGTGCAGTATTTACAGTTAGTGTACTGCGTCCTCTGCACAATGTGCACCTAAAGCTACTTGAAGACAATTGCTGTTGTTCCGATCCTATTAATTCCACAGGCAGGCAGCTACAGTATTTTCAGTTAGTGTAGTGCGTCCTCTGCACAGTTAGTACCTAAAGCTACCTGAAGACAATTGCTGTTGCTCTGATCCTATTAGTACCAAAGGCAGGCAGCTGCAGTATTTTACAGTTAGTGTACTGCGTCCTCTGCACAGTGTGCACCTAAAGCTACCTGAAGACAATTGCTGTTGTTCTGATCCTATTAATACCACAGGCAGGCAGCTACAGTATTTACAGTTAGTGAAATGTGTCCTCTACACAGTGTGCACCTAAAGCTACCTGAAGAAAATTGGTGGTGTTCTTCTGATCCTATTAGTACCACAGGCAGGCAGCTGTAGTATTTACAGTTAGTCTACTACATCCTCTGCACAGTATGCATCTAAAGCTACCTGAAGACAATTTCTGTTGTTCTGATCCTATTAGTACCACAGGCAAGCAGCTTCAGTATTTACAGTTAGTGTAGTGCGTCCTCTGCACAGTGTGCACCTAAAGACAATTGCTGTTGTTCTGATCCTATTAATACCACAGGCAGGCAGCTGCAGTATTTACAGTTAGTGTACTGTGCCCTCTGCACAGTGTGCACCTAAAGCTACCTGAAGAAAATCGGTGGTGTTCTTCTGATCATATTAGTACCACAGGCAGGCAGATACAGTATTTACAGTTAGTGTACTGTGTCCTCTGCACACTGTGCACCTAAAGCTACCTGAAGAAAATTGGTGGTGTTCTTCTGATCCTATTAGTACCACAGGCAGGCAGCTGCAGTATTTACAGTTAGTGTACTGCGTCCTCTGCACAGTGTGCACCTAAAGCTACCTGAAGACAATTGCTGATGTTCTGATCTTATTAATACCACAGGCAGGCAGCTGCAGTATTTACAGTTAGTGTGGTGCGTCCTCTGCACAGTGTGCACCTAAACCTACCTGAAGACAATTGCTGTTGTTCTGATCCTATTAGTACCACAGGCAAGCAACTGCAGTATTTACAGTTAGTGTAGTGCATCCTCTGCACAGTGTGCACCTAAAGCTACCTAAAGAAAATTGGTGGTGTTATTTTGATCCTATTAGTACCACAGGCAGGCAGCTGCAGTATTTACAGTTAGTGTACTGCGTCCTCTGCACAGTGTGCACCTAAAGTTACCTGAAGACAATTGCTGTTGTTTTGATCCTATTAATACCACAGGCAGGCAGCTACAGTATTTACAGTTAGTGTACTGTGTCCTCTGCACAGTGTGCACCTAAAGCTACCTGAAGACAATTGCTGGTGTTCTCATACTAATAATACTACAGGCAGGCAGTTGATTCTGCCCGCTGCAGTATCAGTATATATATGCATCCCAGCTTTGTGCAGCTACATCTCACTGCAGGCCATTAGTATGTCTGGAAGGCCAACAAGGAGAGGCAGACAGTCACAAGCCAATAAAAGAGGGCAAGCAGGCTCTGTGTCTAGAGGCAACAGTGCTGGTCGTGGAGACGGTGCATCCTCATCAGCACGTGGCCGTGGGACACGCTTGTCCTTTTTGTCAGCAGCTGGCCGTGTTGAGCCGCAAAATGCGGAAGACTTGGTAGAGTGGATGACCAAGCTGTCCTCATCCTTCTCATCCTCTCTCACCCAGGCTCAGGGTACTTTGTCTGGCAAAGCAGCTGCCAACGCGGCCTCTTCCCTTGGCTCAATGGCATCAGTCACTCCTTCCCTAGCCCCACCATGTCCTCCTGAGGAGTCCCCCGCCCAGCGTTTTGAAGGCTCCGATGATGGTACCCAGTTAGAGGAAGGCAGTAACATGAGCCCAGAGAGAGGGGGTGCCCAAGAAAGACAGCAATCTGGCAGTCATGTTCCCCCAGCTGCAGCATACTGCCAGCTTTGCTCCAGTGATGAGGAGGGAGGGGATGATGAGGTAACTGACCCCACGTGGGTGCCTGATAGGAGAGAGGAGGAGGAGGAGGCACATCTCCAACGAGGCAGAATGCCCTCCAGGGGCCAGCTTAAGGGCAGCACACCGACTGCATCACATAGCAGAGCTCTGCATGTGCAGGGCGCTACTGTCTCTGCGCATTATTCCAAAAGTTCTTTGGTGTGGGCCCTTTTTGAGACGAGTGCATCAGATCCCACCGCTGCTATTTGCAACATATGTCTCAAGCGTATCTCACGTGGCCAAAACATCACCCACTTGGGCATCACATGCTTGACCAGACATATGTCGACCTGCCATGCAGTTCGTTGGCAAGCGTACCTAAAAGACCCACACCAAAGAACAAAGCAGACCTCTCCTTGTTTCTCATGAGCTAGGATCTCCAACCCCACTATACCTTCAGTCCTCTCTGAAACCTGCACTGAGAGGAATGAAGGTGTAGAATTAGGTGTGTCACAGCCAAGTACTTGCGGGCAATCTGCTATCGGTACACCAACGTCAGATTGTACCAGGCAAATTTTCCTGCCCCAGCTGCTGCACCGCCGAAAGAGGTTCACTCCCAGCCATCCACATGCACAGCGGTTGAATGCTAGCTTGGCTAAAATGCTAGCACTTCAACTGCTGCCTTTTCAGTTGGTAGACTCTGCCCCCTTCCGTGAGTTTGTGGAATGGCAGGTTCCCAAATGCCAGGTTTTCTCACGGAAGGTAATTCCGGCTCTCTACTGGCATGTGGAAGGCAATGTCTTGGCCTTGCTGGACAGGGCAGTCAGCGGTAAGGTGCATATTACCGCTTACTCATGGTCCAGCAGGCATGGACAGGGACGTTACCTATATTTCACCATGCACTGGGTGACTCTTCTGGCAGCTGGGGAGGATGCAGGACAGGGTGCAGTAGTGTTGGGGGTTGTTCTGCCACCAAGCCTCCAAAATTCTTCTAGTGGTGTTTCTACCACACCTCTCTCCTCCACCCCCTCCTCTTCTTCTTCCTCCATGGCCTCTTCCTGTGCTGATTTGTCCTCGGAACCAGCTGTGCTCTGTAGGCGTTCAAGGGGCTACGCAAGCACGCAGGCAAAAAGATACCATGCAGTGCTTGAGCTGGTGTGCTTGGGGGACAGGAGCCACACTGGGGCAGTGATTCTGTCAGCTATGGTGGGGCGCCACGCCAGCTTAAGCCAGGTATGGTGGTTTGCGACAATGGCACCAACCTCCTCTCCGCCCTCCGACAGGGACAACTGACCCATGTGCCCTGTTTGGCTCACGTCCTTAACTTGGTGGTGCAGCGGTTCTTGGGCAGGTACTCGGACTTACAGGATGTCCTGAGGCAGGCCAGGAAAGTCTGTGTGCATTTCTGCAGGTCATATAATGCCAGTGCTCGGCTGGCTGACCTCCAAAAGGAATTTAACCTGCCCCAGAACCGCCTAATCTGTGACATGCCCACTAGGTGGAACTCAACGTTGGCCATGCTGCAGCAGCTGCACATGCAGCAGAGGGCCATCAATGAGTACCAATGCGACTATGGCACCAGGACAGGGTCAGGGGACCTTGTTTTTTTTTCCCCACGCCAGTGGGCTATAATCAGGGATGTATGCACTGTCCTGTCACCATTTGAGGAGGCCACGAGGATGGTGAGCAGTGACAGTGCATGCATCAGTGACACTGTCCCTCTTGTCCACCTGTTGGAGCACACGCTGCGTGGAATAATGGACAGGGCACTTGAGGCAGAACAGAGGGAGGAAGAGGAGGACTTCCTTACCTCTCAAGGCCCCTTTATCCAGACAGTGTTCCTGCGTGCCCGCCGATCACACAGAAAGAGGAGGAGGAGGAGGAATGTGTCAGCATGGAGGTGGAGCCTGGCACTCAGCATCAGCAGCAGTCTTCAAGGGATCATTTACAGTTCGAAAAAACCCATGGACTTGTACGTGGCTGGGAGGAGGTGGCTATAGATCATGTCGTCCTTAGTGATCCAGAGGACTCTGGATGCCGAATGCCTCAGCAAACCTACGATGCATGGCTTCACTGATCCTGCAAAGCCTGTGGAAGGATCCTCGTATTCGTGGTATCAAGGGGAGGGATGATTACTGGCTGGCAACCCTCCTTGATCCACATTACAAGGGTAAGGTTGCGGACTTTATCTTGCCGTCACAGAGGGAGCAGAGGATGAAACATCTTCGGGAGGCCTTGCAGAAAGGTTTGTGCAATGCGTTTCCAGAGCCTGGGAGGTTACAATTTTCTGGTCCTCCTGGACAACGTGTTACTCAGGCTTCAGTCACAGAAGGAGCGGTGGAGAAGGTGGCTGTCTGACCAATGCGTTCAGACAATTTTTTAGTACGCAGCCCCAAGGTCTGATCGGTTCCAGCAACCATCGCCAGCGTCTAATTCACATGGTGCAGGATTACCTAGGTGCAAGATCAGACTTGGACACCTTTCCCATCGAAAATCCTCTGGGTTACTGGGTCTTGAGGATGGATCACTGGTCAGAGCTTGCACAGTATGCAATTGAGCTACTGGCCTGTCCTGCATCCAGCATTCTTTCAGAATGCATATTCAGTGCTGCTGGAGGCTTTGTAACCGATCACAGGGTGCGCCTGTCCACCGAATCGGTCGATCAGCTGACCTTCATAAAAATGAATCAGTCTTGGATCACCAGCTACCAAGCACCTGATGCTGATGTAACCGATTGATTTTTTTTTTTAATGGGAGATCCCTTCAAGACTACCTATGCTGATGCTGAGTGGCTTTCCTGTTATGCTGAGTGACAATCCTCTTCCTTCTCAATTTTCATGCTGATAGCTTGTAAGAACATTTTTGGTTCTGGGCACCGCCACCAGTGGCCAAAGCCCAATTTTTCTGCACCTGTTTAACAGGGGCATATAATTACAATTTTTGATGCAATACTTTGCAGCAGGGCTCATTCCTGCGCTCCAACTATAGCATCTGTGAGGGGTTGCAGTGTTGTGGCACCAATGCCTAAAGCTCAATATTTCTGCCCTTGTTCAACAGGGACATGTAATTACAATTCTTGATCTAATATTTCACAGCAGGGCCCATTCCTGTGCCCACCAAGAGTAACTGTGAGGACTTACAGTGTTGTGGCACCAGCACCACCACCACCAAAGGCCCAATTTTTCTACCACTGTTCAACAATGGCATGTAATTACAATTCTTGATCTAATATTTCACAGCAGGGCCCGTTCCTGCGCCCACCAAAAGTAACTGTGAGGGCTTATAGTGTTGTGGCAACACCAACACCTAAGGCCCCAATTTCTGCAGAGTATATAGGGCAGGCCTCTACTTTCAAACATCCAACTTACAAACGACTACTACTTGCAAACAGAAGTAGACAACAGGAAGTGAGATGAAATCTACCCCTAGGAAGGGAAATTCTCTCCTGTAAGAGTTAATATGGGAAAAACATGTCTCCTCTTCACTGATGCTTTATCACCAATCCTTGTTTCACTAAAAAACCCAAATTATCAAAAAACATTTGTCATTGGGACAGAAAGTGAGGTGAAATCTTCTGAAGAGGTGCACAGACAGCAAAACAAATGTTACAGGAGTGATAACCCTTCCCTATGTTTTCCAAAAAGCTTAAAAATAGATTTTTTGGCTGGAGCTACACTTTAAGAATGTACCAGTTCAAAATTACAAACAGATTCTACTTAACAACAAACCTACAGTCCCTGTCTTGTTTGCACCTCCTGTATACTGCTGTTCAGAGTATATAGGGCCTGGGGGCCCCACAGCTTTCCTTTTTTTAATTTGGGTGCAGGGTTCCCCTTAATATCCATACAAGACCCAAAGGGGTACCCATGCCGTTTGTCTCACTGATTTTCATCCATATTGCCGGGACCCGACATTACATTGTAAAGCCGCAAGCAGTTTTAAGTGAGTTTTATTCCTTTAAAAATGTCATTTTGTTTAGGGACTGTTCTAAGCACGGGAAACACGCGCCACTTTACAGGCATACTATAGACACCCCCCAGGTACGATATTTAAAGGAATATTTCACTTTTATTTTTTCACTTTAAGCATCATTAAAATCACTGCTCCCGAAAAAACAGCCATTTTAAAAACTTTTTTTTGCATTGATACATGTCCCCTGGGGCAGGACCCAGGTCCCCAAACTCTTTTTAGGACAATAACTTGCATATTAGCCTTTACAATTAGCACTTTTGATTTCGAACGTTCGAGTCCCATAGACTTTAATGGGGTTCTAAAGTTTGCACAAACTTTCGGTCCGTTCGCAGGTTCTGGTGTGAACCGAAACGGGGGGTGTTCAAGTATTCAGACCCTTTGCTCAGTATTTAGTATTAGCACCCTTTTAATCTAATACAGCCATGAGTCTTTTGGGGAAAGATGCAACAAGTTTTTCACACCTGGATTTGGGGATCCTCTGCCATTATTCCTCCTTGCAGATCCTCTCCAGTTCTGTCAGGTTGGATGGTAAACATTGGTGGACAGCCATTTTTAGGTCTCTCCAGAGATGCTCAATTGGGTTTAAGTCAGGGCTCTGGCTGGGCCATTCAAGAACAGTCACAGAGTTGTTATGCAGCCACTCCTTCGTTATTTTAGCTGTGTGCTTAGGGTCATTGTCTTGTTGGAAGGTAAACCTTCGGCCCAGTCTGAGGTCCTGAGCACTCTGGAGAAGGTTTTCGTCCAGGATATTGCAACCAGTCATCCTGTCCCTGCAGCTGAAAAACACCCCCACAGCATGATGCTGCCACCACCATGCTTCACTGTTGTCACAGGTGATGAGCAGTGCCTGGTTTTCTCCACACATACCGCTTAGAATTAAGGCCAAAAAGTTCTATCTTGGTCTCATCAGACCAGAGAATCTTATTTCTCACCATCTTGGAGTCCTTCAGGTGTTTTTTTAGCAAACTCCATGCAGGCTTTCATGTGTCTTGCACTGAGGAGAGGCTTCTGTCGGGTCACTCTGCCATAAAGCCCCGACTGGTGGAGGGCTGCAGTGATGGTTGACTTTTTACAACTTTCTCCCATCTCCCGACTGCATCTCTGGAGCTCAGCCAGAGTGATCTTTGTGTTCTTCTTTACTTCTCTCACCAAGGCTCTTCCCCCCCCCCAATAGCTCAGTTTGGCCGGACGGCTAGCTCTAGGAAGGGTTCTGGTCGTCCCAAACATCTTCCATTTAAGGATTATGGAGGCCACTGTGCTCTTAGGAACCTTAAGTGCAGCAGAATTTTTTTTGTAACCTTGGCCAGATCTGTGCCTTGCCACAATTCTGTCTCTTAGCTCTTCAGGCAATTCCTTTGACCTCATGATTCTCATTTGCTCTGACATGCACTGTGAGCTGTAAGGTCTTATATAGACAGGTGTGTGGCTTTCCTAATCAAGTCCAATCAGTATAATCAAACACAGCTGGACTCAAATGAAGGTGTAGAACCATCTCAAAGATGATCAGAAGAAATCGACAGCACCTGAGTTAAATATATGAGTGTTACTGCAAAGGGTCTGAATACTTAGGACCATGTGATATTTCAGTTTTTATTTTTTAATAAATCTGCAAAAATGTCAACAATTCTGTGTTTTTCTGTCAATATGGGGTGCTGTGTGTACATTTAATGAGGAAAAAAATGAACTTAAATGATTTTAGCAAATGGCTGCAATATAACAAAGAGTGAAAAATTTAAGGGGGTCTGAATGCTTTCCGTCCCCACTGTATATGTGTAATTTATGCTCCAAGAACGCATGACGGTGCTCCATGCATGTTGGGCCTCTGTATGTGGCCACACTGTGTAAAAGTCTCAAACATGTGGTATCGCCATACTCAGGAGTAGTAGTAGAATGTGTTTTGGGGTGTAATTTCTGCTATGCATATGCTGTGTGTGTGAGAAATAACCTGCTAATATAACCATTTTGTGAAAAAAAAGAAAAAAAAAACTTGATTTTGCAAAGAATTGTGGGAAAAAATTACAACTTCAAAAAACTCACCATGCCTCTTACTAAATATCTTGGAATGTCTACTTTCCAAAAAGGGGTCATTTGGGGGGTATTTGTACTTTCCTGGCTTGTTAGGGTCTCAAGAAATGAGATAGGCCGTCAGTACATCAGGTGTGATCAGTTTGGCACCTTAGCTTGTGTACTTTATAACTTTCAGAAAGACCAAATAATATACACCGATTTGGGTTATTTTTACCAAAGATATGTAGCAGTATAAATTTTGACCAAAATTTATGAAGAAAAATGACTAATTTGCAAAATTTTTTAACGGAAACTTAATAAAATGCATTTTTTTACAGAATTTTCGGTCTTCTTTCTTTTACAGCGCAAAAAATAAAAAACCCAGAGGTGATTAAATACCACCAAAAGAAAGCTGTATTTGTGTGAAAAAAGGGCAAAAATTTCATATAGGTACAGTGTTGCATGATTGAGTATTTGTCATTCAAATTGTGAGAGCACCGAAAGCTGAAAATTGGTCTGGTTATGAAGGGGGTTTAAGTGCCCAGTGGTCCAGTGGTTAAAGGAGGCGTGTTAGGGGGTGTGTCCTATGCCTACATAGTTTTACTAATAGGTGTCCCTCATTCTTACCTCAAAAAGTTGGGAGGTAAGAAATCGCCCCCTGAAGTCGCGCAAAGTAGTGCAGGAACTACTTTTGGGAATCTGTGTGGCGTCAGGGGCGGATCCAGGGGGGGGGCAACGGGGCAATTGCCCCCTCCGAGAATGCGGGTGAGTGAGCCGGCGGGCGGCTCCGTAATTGAGAGAGCCGCCGGGCGGCTCGGCGGCTCCATAGGTGAAAGAGCCGCCGGGCGGCTCTGTAGAGACAGACAGCGGCAATGGCGTTGTTAGGTGGGTGCGGGGGTGTGCGGTCCGCACCCGGGTGACACCCGCCAGAGGGGTGACACCCGTAGGTAGCGGCACGCACCGCTAACACCGCCCGCTGACCTGATCTGCTTCTCAGGTCTTGCGCTGTGTGTGTGCCTCAGCGCAGCGGACTGAAGCCGCCTCCCCCTCCTCTCTGTTTACATTCACACAGGAGGAGGAGGAGCCCGAGGGACACACACGGCTGTGTGTATCTTCCGGTCCGCGCTGTTCTGAGGTCTGTATTAATGGGGGCTCTGTACTGAGGGGGATTCTGTACCAATGGGGGGCTCTGCACTGAGGGGGATTCAGTACCAATTAGGGGCTCTGCACTGAGGGGGATTCTGTACCAATGGGGGGCTCTGCACTGAGGGGGATTCTGTACCAATTAGGGGCTCTGCACTGAGGGGGATTCTGTACCAATGGGGGGCTCTGCACTGAGGGGGATTCTGTACCAATGGGGGGCTCTGCACTGAGAGGGATTCTGTACCAATGGGGGGCTCTGCACTGAGGGGGATTCTGTACCAATGGGGGGCTCTGCACTGAGGGGGATTCTGTACCAATGGGGGGCTCTGCACTGAGGGGGATTCTGTACCAATGGGGGGCTCTGCACTGAGGGGGATTCTGTACCAATGGGGGGCTCTGCACTGAGGGGGATTCTGTACCAATTAGGGGCTCTGCAATGAGGGGGATTCTGTACCAATGGGGGGCTCTGCACTGAGGGGGATTCTATACTAATTAAGGGGGGCTCTGCACTGAGGGGGATTCTGTACCAATGGGGGGCTCTGCACTGAGGGGGATTCTGTACCAATGGGGGGCTCTGCACTGAGGGGGATTCTGTACCAATGGGGGGCTCTGCACTGAGGGGGATTCTGTACCAATGGGGGGCTCTGCACTGAGGGGGATTCTATACTAATGGGGGGCTCTGCACTGAGGGGGATTCTGTACCAATGGGGGCTCTGCACTGAGGGGGATTCTGTACCAATGGGGGGATTCTGTACCAATGGGGGGCTCTGCACTGAGGGGGATTCTGTACCAATGGGGGGCTCTGCACTGAGGGGGATTCTGTACCAATGGGGGGCTCTGCACTGAGGGGGATTCTGTACCAATGGGGGGCTCTGCACTGACGGGGATTCTGTACCAATGGGGGGCTCTGCACTGAGGGGGATTCTGTACCAATGGGGGGCTCTGCACTGAGGGGGATTCTGTACCAATGGGGGGCTCTGCACTGAGGGGGATTCTATATTAATGGGGGTTCTGCACTGAGGGGGATCTATACTAATGGGGGCTCTGCACTGAGGGGGATTTTATACAAATGGGGGGCTCTGCACTGAGGGGGAGCTATACTAATGGGGGCTCTGCACTGAGGGGGATTCTATACAAATGGGGGGCTCTGCACTGAGGGGGATTCTATATTAATGGGGATTCTGCACTGAGGGGGATCTATACTAATGGGGGCTCTGCACTGAGGGGGGATTCTATACTAATGGGGGGCTCTGCACTGAGGGGGGATTCTATACTAATGGGGATTACAACATCTCTCTGCTGCCTGTCTCTGGGACACACGAGACCACCTTAGCAGGTGGCAAGTGACAATCTTCATCTGGCGACAGGCGACGTGGCAAGAGACAATCCGCAACATGTGGCAGGCGACGTGGCAAGTGTCAATCTGCATCTGGTGACAGGCGACGTGGCAAGTGACACACTCGGGGCTCCCACTGATTCTGCATTATGGTGAGTTAAACAATTTAATTTTTTATAACAATGTAATAATAGTAATAATGCGCTTCAATCATCCTGACACCATAACAACTATGGTGCCGTGATGATTGAAGCGCCAACACCAGCCATTTCCCCGATAGATGTACCCCAAAAAAATATATTTTCTGGCAGTGCCCCTCCCGAGACTAGACTCTGGATCCGCCCCTGTGTGGCGTCACACCAATTCGGACAGTTCCTTTGCCGTCAATATGCGACCATTTAGCCTGCAATTTGGCATGTCATTTAAGAGCTATGTGAACATGGGTGACGTTGCATAGATATGAATGGAAATCATGGGGGGGGGCAACTTTTCATGCGACTCTGAGGTCCAAAGCTGCATGAAAAGTCACCCAAGTGTGAAAGTAACCTAATAAGATTAATTGATAAAACCTTTGAATTAGGCTCTGTAAGAGATAAATCTGCTTAGATCTGGACAATTACTAGAATTCCGGAAGCATTCAATGCAAACAAGATAGTCATTCACTGAATGCTTGGGTTTAATGATAAGAGTCACATCTTTATACAAATTATGGACAAAGAATATTGCACAACCTAAAGACACAGGAGGGAGGGAGGACAGAGTTCATCACATGACACATAATTCCTATACAAACATCTAGCATCTCAGACATAGTCTAAACTAGTATTATAGCTGACAGGGGATATTATCTAAAAACATAATTTAATTATGTAATGCTGACGTTCTGATGACATCATTTCAAAACCAGTTCTTACCATTCGTTATTTATCCTGTGGTCATCGAGACAAACAAGACCCTAAAATAAGAGATATTCTTCTGTCAGCTATATTCAATTTTCAGTCATGTTAACTCTTTCTCCTCCTTCAATCATCAAACGTGAATTCACCATTATTACTATTATACAGGATTTATATAGCGCCGACAGTTTACGCAGCACTTTACAACATTAGGGCAGACACTACAATTACAATACAATTCAATACAGGAGGAATCAGAGGGTCCTGCTCGTTAGAGCTTACAATCTAGGAGGGAGGGTCAAGTTATACAAAAGGGTAATAGCTGTGGGGGATGAGCTAATGGAGAAAAAAGTGCAGTTGTTAGATGGAGGCAGGATAGGCTTCTCTGAAGAGGAAAGTTTTCAGGGATCGCCTAAAAGTGGATAAATTTGGAGACAGTCTGACAGATTGGGGTAGAGAATTCCAGAGGATGGGTGAGGCTCGGCAGAAGTCCTGGAGGCGGATATGGGAGGAGGTGATGAGGGAGCTAGAGAGCAGGAGGTCTTGGGAGGAATGGAGAGGGCGATTAGATTGGTATTTTGAGACTAGGCTAGTGATGTAGATGGGGGCAGAGTTGTGGATGGCTTTGTAGCTTATTGTTAGTATTTTGAATTTAATTCAGTGGGCGAGTGGCAGCCAATGGAGGGATTGGCAGAGAGGGGTAGCAGACAATGAGCGGTTTGTAAGGTGGATGAGTCTGACAGCAGCATTCATAATGGACTGAAGGGGGGATAGTCTATTTAAAGGTAAGCCAATGAGGAGGGAGTTGCAGTAGTCGAGGTGAGAGATAACCAGGGAGTGAATCAGGAGCTTTGTGGTTTCATTGGTTAGAAAGGGACGTAGTTTAGAGATGTTGCGGAGGGTGAGGCGGCAAGCTTTGGAAAGTGATTGGATGTGGGGCCGAAAGGAGAGTTCAGAATCCAAGATAACACCTAGCACCCTGACATGTGGGGACGGGTGGATGGTTGTGCCATTGTTCTTGACAGACAAGCCAGGGGAAGAGGCACGTGGGGGAGGAAATATTATAAGCTCGGTTTTGGACAAGGTGAGTTTGAGGAAGTGGTGTGACATCCATACAGATATGTCTGTTAGTAAGTTAGTGATGCGTGAGGAGACTGATGGAGTGAGTTGAGGGGTGGAGAGATAGATTTGTGTGTCGTCAGTGTAGAAATGATATTGAAAGCCATGAGAGGCTATCAGCTGACCCAGGGAAAACGTGTAGATTGAAAATAAAGGAGGTCCAAGAACAGAACCTTGGGGGACCCCGACAGAGAAGGGAAGAGGAGTGGAGGAAGTAGAATTGTCAGTGACATTGAAGGTCCATTTGGATAGGTAGGATGAGAGCCACTGAAGAGCACAGTCACGGAGACCGGGGGAGTAAAGTTTTTTGAGGAGGAGGGGGTGGTCAACCGTGTCAAAGGCAGCTGAAAGATCCATAAGTAGGAGTACAGAATGTCCGTTGCTTTTTGCAGTTAGTAGTTCATTTGTGAGTTTTAAAAGAGCAGTTTCTGTGGAGTGTTGAGGGCGAAATCCAGATTGAAGGGGATCAAGAAGGTTGTTTTTAATGAGGTGGTCACTCAGTTGGTTGTAAACCAGGCGTTCAAGGAGTTTAGAGGAAAAGGGGAGCAAGGAGATAGGGCATAGGTTGTTAAGACTGGTAGGGTCCAAGGACGGCTTTTTAAGTATGGGGGTGACCAGTGCATGTTTTAGAGCATTGGGGAAGATGCCAGAGGTGAGGAAGAGATTGAAGATGTGGATTAGAGAGTGTAGGATGGAGTCAGAGGGCGACCATAGCATTTGAGAGGGAATAGGGTCCAGGGGACAGGTGGTTAGGTGGGCGATAGAAAGGAGTTTAGCAACTTCGTCTGTAGTAGCAGATTTGAATACGGGGAGTGTCAGTTGTACCTATTGACATGGGGTCTTAGCTGGGGGAGATACTTGTAGAGTGGAGCTTTCATCACGGATTGTATCAATCTTGTTTTTGAAGTGATTAGCGATCTCCTGGGCAGTGAGTGAGTCAGTGGGTGGAGGCGGTGGAGGACAAAGTAGAGAGTTGAAGGTAGAGAAGAGTTTACGGGGATTGGATGAGAAGGTGTTAATAAGAGTTGTAAAATAGGTTTGCTTGGCAGTGTGGAGGAAAGAATAGTATTTTTGGAGGGCAGATTTGTATTGGTTGAAGTCTTTGAGAGACTTAGTCTTGTGCCACAGACGCTCAAGAGCGCGACTACGTTTCTTGAGAATTTTAGTGTCATCTGTTTGCCAGGGTTGTAGGGGTCGAGGCCTGATTCTGCGTGTAGTGAGGGGAGCGAACTTGTCCAGGGTGGAGGACAGGGATTTATTGTAGATGGATGTGGCTTGGTTGGGGCAGGACAGGAGAGAGATTTTGTCATAGAGGTGGTCAGTAGCAGAATAGAGGAGAGAGGAGTTGAAGTTGCGAAAGTTTCTACGGGTGATGGTTAGGCAATTGGAGGGAAAGGTGGTGGAAGACAGGGGGAGAGAGAAACAAATAAGGTGATGGTCGGAGAGAGGAAAAGGATTGTTTGAGAAGTTGCATGGAGTGCGTAGGTAGGAGAATACAAGGTCAAGGGTGTTGCCATCAGAGTGAGTAGAAGCCTGTACCCATTGCTTCAGGTCAAATTAAGAGGTTAGACTAAGAAGTTTAGAAGTAGCAGGAGTGTTTGTATTAGCAGGGATGTTGAAATCACCGAGATGGATTGTGGGAATTTCCGAAGAACGAAAGTAGGGTAGCCAGGCAGAAAACTCATCAAGGAAAGTCGATAATGGTCCAGGGGGGCGGTAGATCACAGCAATTCTTAGGGAAGTAGGAGAGAATAGACGTATGCAGTGGGCTTCGAATGATGAAAGGGAAAAAGAGGGAGGAGAGTGAATAACCTGGAAGGTGCTCTGGGGGGATAGGAGGACTCCCACTCCACCTCCCTTGCGTCCATTAGGCCTAGGGGAGTGAGTCCAATGAAGGCCACCATGGGATAGGGAAGCAGGAGAAGGCGTGTCATATTCGTGGAGCCAGGTTTCAGTGAGAACAAGTAGATTAAAGGAATTAGTGACAAAGAGGTCATGAACAGCAGTGAGTTTGTTGCAGATAGAGCGGGCGTTAAAGAGGGCACAGGAGAGAGGGAGGCTGGCATTGGAAAGAAAAGGAATGGAGACTAAATTGCGTAGATTGCGACTACTGCCAGTGGGTGTAGGATGACGGTGATGGGTGTGTTGGGCACAGTTAAATAAGGGAGGCCAAGGGTCTGGGGAAATATCTCCAGCGATTGGGAGAAGCAGAAGAGTAAGGGAGGTAATATGAGAATACGATTTGTGTGAGGAGACATGTTTCAGTATCCTGGGGGGTTTGTTATCAAGTGGGCTTAGAGTTAGAAAGAGGTGATGGGTGCAGTATTAGGGGGAGGGGAGAAGTGAGGGTGATATGTGCAGATTGTGGGGTGGAGCAGAGGGGTGAAGAAAAGAGAGTTTGAGGAGAGAGGCAGCAATTGTGAAAAGGAGGAGAGGTAAAGAGTGCATGTTTCAGAGAGGAAGGTGAGATGATTTGGAATTGAGGTCACCTGCAATCTGTTGTGGTTTGTTTTGTGCAAAACGCTGAAGTGCAAGAACAGAAGTGCCACTTATTTAAAGAACCCCACTTCTTTGGAAGAACCCCCTGTATGTGTTCACCCGTAATGAAGGCCTTGTATTTATACTGGGTTGGGTGTGGATAGAATCTGGCAATTAATCAATTAGGAGGGATATTAGGCACACAGCCAGCAAAGCAAAACTTTCACACCACAATCAAACTGCAAGGGGACTAAAAGGCTAAAATTGTAAAGATAAGGGAAGCCATAATTTAGGTAAGACTTAATAGCTAAATAAACATTGAAATAATGTGAGCATAGCTACAGGTGGAGTTGAAACAGTGATGACAAAAAGATTTACCAAATATGCATGTGAGCAGTCAGTCAATATTCAGTTTAAGGTATATGGAGGTATAAACGCAGATTTACCAAATATGCATGTGAGCAGTCAGTCAATATTCAGTTTAAGGTATATGGATGTATAAACGCAGATTTACCAAATATGCATGTGAGCAGTCAGTCAATATTCAGTTTAAGATATACGGAGGTGTAAACGCAGATTTACCAAATATGCATGTGAGTAGTCAGTCAATATTCAGTTTAAGGTATATGGAGGTATAAACGCAGATTTACCTATGAAGATAGAAGAAAATGTTCAGATGGATGGTGCAAGAGCAGAAGTGCCACTTATTTAAAGAACCCCACTTCTTTGGAAGAACCCCCTGTATGTGTTCCCCCGTAAAGAAGGCCTTGTATTTATACTGGGTTGCGTGTGGATAGAATCTGGCAATTAATCAATCAGGAGGGGATATTAGGCACGCAGCTAGCAAAGCAAAACTTTCACACCACAATCAAACTGCAAGGGGACTAAAAGGCCAAAATTGTAAAGATAAGGGAACCCATAATTTAGGTAAGACTTAATAGCTAAATAAACATTGAAGTAATGTGAGCATGGCTACAGATGGAGTTGAAACAGTGGTGACAAACAGATCTACCAAATATGCATGTGAGCAGTCAGTCAATTCTCAGTTTAAAGTATATGGAGGTATAAACGCAGATTTACCAAATATGCATGTGAGCAGTCAGTCAATATTCAGTTTAAGGTATATGGAGGTATAAACACAGATTTACCTATGAAGAAAGAAGATTTACCAATTATGCATGTCAGCAGTCAGTCAATATTCAGTCTAAGGTATATGGAGGTATAAACACAGATTATTCCAAATCTGCATGTGAGCAGTCAGTCAATATTCAGTTTAAGGTATATGGGGGTTTACACAGATTTACCAAATATGCATGTGAGCAGTCAGTCAATATTCAGTTTAAGGTATATAGAGGTATAAATGCAGATTTACCAAATATGCATGTGAGCAGTCAGTCAATATTCAGTTTAAGGTATATGGGGGTATAAACACAGATTTACCAAATATGCATGTGAGCAGTCAGTCAATATTCAGTTTAAGGTATATGGAGGTATAAACGCAGATTTACCAAATATGCATGTGAGCAGTCAGTCAATATTCAGTTTAAGGTATATGGGGGATTACACAGATTTACCAAATATGCATGTGAGCAGTCAGTCAATATTCAGTTTAAGGTATATAGAGGTATAAATGCAGATTTACCAAATATGCATGTGAGCAGTCAGTCAATATTCAGTTTAAGGTATATGGGGGTATAAACACAGATTTACCAAATATGCATGTGAGCAGTCAGTCAATATTCAGTTTAAGGTATATGGAGGTATAAACGCAGATTTACCAAATATGCATGTGAGCAGTCAGTCAATATTCAGTTTAAGATATACGGAGGTGTAAACGCAGATTTACCAAATATGCATGTGAGTAGTCAGTCAATATTCAGTTTAAGGTATATGGAGGTATAAACGCAGATTTACCTATGAAGATAGAAGAAAATGTTCAGATGGATGGTGCAAGAGCAGAAGTGCCACTTATTTAAAGAACCCCACTTCTTTGGAAGAACCCCCGGTATGTGCAGCCCCCTGTATGTGTTCCCCCGTAAAGAAGGCCTTGTATTTATACTGGGTTGCGTGTGGATAGAATCTGGCAATTAATCAATCAGGAGGGGATATTAGGCACGCAGCTAGCAAAGCAAAACTTTCACACCACAATCAAACTGCAAGGGGACTAAAAGGCCAAAATTGTAAAGATAAGGGAACCCATAATTTAGGTAAGACTTAATAGCTAAATAAACATTGAAGTAATGTGAGCATGGCTACAGATGGAGTTGAAACAGTGGTGACAAACAGATCTACCAAATATGCATGTGAGCAGTCAGTCAATTCTCAGTTTAAAGTATATGGAGGTATAAACGCAGATTTACCAAATATGCATGTGAGCAGTCAGTCAATATTCAGTTTAAGGTATATGGAGGTATAAACGCAGATTTACCTATGAAGAAAGAAGATTTACCAAATATGCATGTCAGCAGTCAGTCAATATTCAGTCTAAGGTATATGGAGGTATAAACACAGATTATTCCAAATCTGCATGTGAGCAGTCAGTCAATATTCAGTTTAAGGTATATAGAGGTATAAACACAGATTTACTAAATATGCATGTGATCAGTCAGTCAATATTCAGTTTAAGGTATATGGAGGTATAAACGCAGATTTACCAAATATGCATGTGAGCAGTCAGTCAATATTCAGTTTAAGGTATATGGAGGTATAAAAGCAGATTTACCTGTGAAGAGAGAAGAAAATGTTCAGATGGATGGTGCAAGAGCAGAAGTGCCACTTATTTAAAGAACCCCACTTCTTTCGAAGAACCCCCCTGTATGTGCAGCCCCCTGTATGTGCTCCCCGTAAAGAAGGCCTTGTATTTATACTTGGTTGCGTGTGGATAGAATCTGACAATTAATCAATCAGGAGGGGATATTAGGCACACAGCTAGCAAAGCAAAACTTTCACACCACAATCAAACTGCAAGGGGACTAAAAGGCCAAAATTGTAAAGATAAGGGAACCCATAAATTAGGTAAGACTTAATAGCCAAATAAACATTGAAATAAAGTGAGCATGGCTACAGATGAAGTTGAAACAGTGGTGACAAACAGATTTACCAAATATGCATGTGAGCAGTCAGTCAATATTCAGTTTAAGGTATATGGAGGTATAAACACAGATTTACCAAATGTGCATGTGAGCAGTCAGTCAATATTCAGTTTAAGGTATATGGAGGTATAAACGCAGATTTACCTGTGAAGAGAGAAGATTTACCAAATATGCATGTCAGCAGTCAGTCAATATTCAGTCTAAGGTATATAGAGGTATAAACACAAATTTTTCCAAATATGCATGTGAGCAGTCAGTCAATATTCAGTTTAAGGTATATGGAGGTATAAACGCAGATTTACCAAATATGCATGTGAGCAGTCAGTCAATATCCAGTTTAAGGTATATGGAGGTATAAACGCAGATTTACCTGTGAAGAGAGAAGAAAATGTTCAGATGGATGGTGCAAGAGCAGAAGTGCCACTTATTTAAAGAACCCCACTTCTTTGGAAGAACCCCCTGTATGTTCAGCCCCCTGTATGTGTTCCCCTGTAAACAAGGCCTTGTATTTATACTGGGTTGGGTGTGGATAGAATCTGGCAATTAATCAATTAGGAGGGGATATTAGGCAAACAGCTAGCAAAGCAAAACTTTCACACCACAATCAAACTGCAAGGGGACTAAAAGGCCAAAATTGTAAAGATAAGGGAAGCCATAATTTAGGTAAGACTTAATAGCTAAATAAACATTGAAATAATGTGAGCATGGCTACAGATGGAGTTGAAACAGTGATGACAAACAGATTTACCAAATATGCATGTGAGCGGTCAGTCAATATTCAGTTTAAGGTATATGGAGGTATAAACGCAGATTTACCAAATATACATGTGAGCAGTCAGTCAATATTCAGTCTAAGGTATATGCAGGTATAAACGCAGATTTACCAAATATGCATGTGAGCAGTCAGTCAATATTCATTTTCAGGTATATAGAGGTATAAACGCAGATTTACCTGTGAAGAGAGAAGAAAATGTTCAGATGGATGGTGCAAGAGCAGAAGTTCCACCTTTTTGAAGAACCCACCTCTTTGGAAGAACCCCATATATGTGCAGCCCCCTATATGTGTTCCCTCGTAAAGAAGGCCTTGTATTTATACTGGGTTGGGTGTGGATAGAATCTGGCAATTAATCAATCAGGAGGGGATATTAGGCACACAGCTAGCAAAGCAAAACTTTCACACCACAATCAAACTGCAAGGGGATTAAAAGACCAAAATTGCAAAGATAAGGGAACCCATAATTTAGGTAAGACTTAATAACTAAATAAACATTGAAATAATGTGAGCATGTTTACAGATGGAGTTGAAACAGTGGTGACAAACAGATTTACCAAATATGCATGTGAGCAGTCAGTCAATATTCAGTTTAAGATATATGGAGGTATAAATGCAGATTTACCAAATATACATGTGAGCAGTCAGTCACTATTCAGTTTAAGGTATACGGAGGTGTAAACGCAGATTTACCAAATATGCATGTGTGCAGTCAGTCAATATTCAGTTTAAGGTATATGGAGGTATAATCACAGATTTACCTGTGAAGAGAGAAGAAAATGTTCAGATGGATAGTGCAAGAGCAGACGTGCCACTTATTTAATCAACCCCACTTGAAATAATGTCAGCATGGCTACAGATGGAATTGAAACAGTGGTGACAAACAGATTTACCAAAAATGCATGTGAGCAGTCAGTCAAAATTCAGTTTAAGGTATATGGAGGTATAAACACAGATTTTCCAAATATGCATGTGAGCAGTCAGTCAATATTCAGTTTAAGGTATATGGAGGTATAAACGCAGATTTACCAAATATGCATGTGAGCAGTCAGTCAATATTCAGTTAAAGGTATATGGAGGTATAAATGCAGATTTACCTGTGAAGAGAGAAGAAAATGTTCAGATGGATGGTGCAAGAGCAGGAGTGCCACTTATTTAAAAAACCCACTTCTTTGGAAGAACCCCCTGTATGTGCAGCCCCCTGTATGTGTTCCCTCATAAAGAAGGCCTTGTATTTATAATGGGTTGGGTGTGGATAGAATCTAGCAATTAATCAATCAGGAGGGGATATTAGGCACACAGCTAGCAAAGCAAAACTTTCACACCACAATCAAACTGCAAGGGCACTAAAAGGCCAAAATTGTAAAGATAATTGAACCCATAATTTAGGTAAGACTTAATAGCTAAATAAACATTGAAATATAGACATGTGCACACTGAAATAATTCATTTTGGAATTTCGTTTTCGTCCGAAAAATAAATTTATTTAGTCACTCCCGAAATTAATTTTTTATTTATTTCGTTTTTCGTTAAAAATTGCATTCGTCCGAAAATCCAAATTAAGGTCGAATCTGTCATTGAAGGCTTATGGTGTCTTTCGAATGTACAAAGAAGATTCGACGAAGCAGCTAAACTGTACAACGCCGTATAGTTTACCTGCTCTGTCGACTCTTCTTAGAACTTTCAAAAGACACCATAAGCCAAAGTACGTGTGTACTTAGTTCTAGCTATTTTACTGCTCCTCCTCTTTGGTTACAATCAGCCAATAACATTCATGATCATCATTATTTTTATTTATCTTTTCTCCCCTAAGTCGAATCTTTTCTCCCCTAAGTCGAATCTTTTCTCTCTATGTTGAATCTTTTCTCTCTATATAGAATAATCTTGGACTAATAGGGTTAAGGTTAGGCACATTCGACCACAGGTTTGATGGACACAGATTGTTATTGTCATCATCATGTCGAATCTCCTATCTATATCAAACTGTTGTAGCAACGAAAACGAAAATAAAGCATATGTTTATGTCGGATCCTTCGTTTTTCGGACTCTGCACTTTCGTTATCGTTTGTTAAAACGATAACGAAAATACCTGAAATTCGGACGAAAATGCATTCGGACGTAAACGAATGCACATGTCTATTGAAATAATGTGAGCATGGCTACAGATGGAGTTGAAACAGTGGTGACAAACAGATTTACCAAATATGCATGTGAGCAGTCAGTCAATATTCAGTTTAAGGTATATGGAGGTATAAACGCAGATTTACCAAATATGCATGTGAGCAGTCAGTCAATATTCAGTTTAAGGTATATGGAGGTATAAACGAAGATTTAACTGTGAAGAGAGAAGAAAATGTTCAGATGGATGGTGCAAGAGCAGGAGTGCCACTTATTTAAAAAAAAAACATTTCTTTGGAAGAACCCCCTGTATGTGCAGCCCCCTGTATGTGTTCCCTTGTAAAGAAGGCCTTGTATTTATAATGGGTTGGGTGTGGATAGAATCTGGCAATTAATCAATCAGGAGGGGATATTAGGCACACAGCTAGCAAAGCAAAACTTTCACACCACAATCAAACTGCAAGGGGACTAAAAGGCCAAAATTGTAAACATAAGGGAACCCATAATTTAGGTAAGACTTAATAGCTAAATAAACTTTGAATTAATGTGAGCATGGCTACAGATGGAGTTGAAACAGTGGTGACAAACAGATTTACCAAATATGCATGTGAGCAGTCAGTCAATATTTAGTTTAAGTTATATGGAGATATAAACGCAGATTTACCAAATATGCATGTGAGCAGTCAGTCAATATTTAGTTTAAGGTATATGGAGGTTATAAACGCAGATTTACCAAATATGCATGTGAGCAGTCATTCAATATTCAGTTTAAGGTATATGGAGTTATAAATGCAGATTTACCAAATATGCATGTGAGCAGTCAGACAATATTCAGTTTAAGGTATATGGAGGTATAAACGCAGATTTACCTGTGAAGTGAGAAGAAAATGTTCAGATGGATGGTGCAAGAACAGAAGTGCCACTTATTTAAAGAACCCCACTTCTTTTTAGGAACCTCCTGTATGTGCAGCCCCCTGTACCATGATCACTTAATGTTCTCTGTGTGGGGTCGTTTTGTTGCATTGTATAATTATAGATACATTGAATAAGCTTGAACAATATATAATGAGGATAAAAACCCGGCACATTAAAATTAGCATTCCTGCCTGTCGGAAACCAAGAGAAGATGTAACCAAAAAAATCTTCCTAGTCCCTTAAAGGGGTTCTACCCATCTTTGGCAATCTCTGGCTTCAGCTTGGAGGTTTGACACCTCCTTTCGGTGTTTATCAATTATATCATAATAATCAGGAACTTCAATACTGGTAATATGAATCCATGTGCAGCACTCATAGTCCTCCGTTACTTTAGAGTCCAAGCAGAGCTGCACTGGATTCGATAACTACTTTGTGCATATCTAGTTGTTTACAAATAGCCCTTTGTTCAATACCTAACAGTTTGATGTCTACAGAATTCTTTTCCATAATTTCATCTAATTCAACTAATTTTGGAGTAGTTATTTAATCTTTTCATTATTTCTATTCCCCATCCTGTCCATAAGGGAAACTATGCCCAGGCTTGGTCTTCATCAGAAAACAACTCTTTTCTCTACGTGTTTATTGGGGTACCTGGGGTATGCGCTAGCTTTCAAAAGAGGTTGGTCTTTCCTTTTTCATCCTCTGTGATTCCCATAACTGGAATCAATTAGGTCAAATATCACCACCCATGGGTACCAACCAGTATCCATGTATAGCATTCTTCAACATACATATACACTATCCCCTAGGGAAAATGATCATGGCTTATAGTATCCTGAATACTTTCATAAACGGCGGCCATGGTCAACTGGTTCAAAACAAAACTCACAGGATTGTTGATACCAGCTCCACTATTCAAAATGGTTCTTAAATTTGTATTAAGTTCTGGGTTATAATTACAGGGCTGAAAAAAACGTGATGTTTGTTATTGGGCAAGACCAACCAGAATATTCATCTGGAGGTCAAAAAATGCACAATAAAGTTTTTGATGAAACAAAACTCTACTGTAAATGTGTGAATCAAACACAATAAAAACGTAACAAAAAAACACCTGTGTATCTGTGAATTAATCTAATACACCTAATTTAAATTGTGCGTAATAAGAACCTAACAGTACACCAAAAAATAATAAAGATGCGTCCATATGGTATACACTCATGTGGATGGTATTAGAGTCATAACTGAAACGAATCTAAAAATAAACATATGCGGAGTGTTCAAAGAAAATAAAAATAAAAGTTCAGTAAGAGTTCTTTAGAACATATATCAAATGTGGGTGAGAAAATGGCTTTTGAAGCCTACAGTAGAATGTATTCTATTGATCCCCCGTGGCTGGGACAAACTTCAATACAGTATGGCACCCGGATTCATAGTGTGGATATAGACAGGTTAAAATACCCTTACCGGAATAGGTGGACTCATTAGCCGGTGGCTGAGAGTCAGACAGGCTTTAGGGAGTAAATGGAGCTGGTTATCCTGGAGAGGTGGATGTGACACTGTGTCCAGGCTTGATGGAGAGATGGTAGACAAACTCACCGGTCACTCCAACCAGATCTCACTGCTTTGCAGTCTCCATAATACAGGACTGTGTGGCAATCCAATTGCGAGTCATCACGGAAATGGTATATCCCTCAAATGGAGAAATGGAGAAAATACTTCCACATAGTGTGAATCAGCTTCCAGAAAAAACTTTTATTAAAAGTTTTGTAATAAAAACACTCTGGCTTCTAAAACAAACAGGGACCAGGTGCAAACTGGTAATAAAAAAGCGCTTACATAGATTGTGGCTAGACAGGACTTCAACTGGGGTATATGTCTGTCTGCCACTGACATGCTTATATATATATATATAAAATATAATAATAAAAAACCATAAACACCTGTTTGCGCCATGTGAAGCGCTACTTCCGGGTATTGTAAAGATGGCATCAATGGTATTATCAACAAATATTAGTGGACAAGTGAGGACCAGACAACCAAGCCTCAGTCTGATTAGCCAATAAGGCGCCGTCACAACGCTTCTTATCACGCCCCCCTCACGTTGACGTCAAACAGCGGCCTCTCCATCAACCAGAACTGCCGGCTATGAGTCGTCACACCCTCATGTGACCGCCTCAATATCGAGGCCAATCACCATCAACTGGAACCGTCAGGGTACCTGACCCCACACACATTGTGCGTACGTCGGTCCTAGTCTATCACACCAGCTGCCAGAAATAGGAAGTAGACACAGAGCATTCGGAACGCAAATGCGGTTCAAGCCTCGAAAAGGGGCTTCAATGTTAGGTGGAATTATATTAAGGAGAATTAAGAAATTCATTGGGCAATCAGAATATTCTCCCTAAAGATAATAACCTTATCTATTTGCAAATTTCCAATGTTAAACTTCACATAACACCAACAATGTTGTAGGTCACCTGATACAGTATAGCATCCAGAACAAAATATAGTACAAGTATTCACATTAATTATCGATTGTAGTGCAAATCAGGTATTCACATTAATTCAAAAATTTGTAATACAGAAATTCCCATTCTTACATATAAGCACCCTTATATAGAAAAAAACATTGCTTAATACAAGATAAGATGGTAGCCTCACTTATCTATATTATGTAAATGTACAATAGTGATATGTAACTATAATTGATCGACTATAAGTCTCAAAAGTTGGTGTAGAACGAACAAGTGAGGTGTTCTCTAATAAAACTGCTAAGTCATATAGAGAATATACAAAAATAAATACAAATAAATAGAAGGTACCTAAGTGTTCAATGAGGGGCTAAAAAATATATATTCCCCCAGGGATTGAGAGAGAGAGGGGTAAAAAAAATATAATTTAAGATTAGTTAATAAATGCATTTATGTCCCAATCGATGTTAAGGCCATGTGGTAAATAGTAAATGTATCCAGAAGGTCTCTAACTTTGACACGCTCCTCTTGAGGGATTCTCCCCTCCAGTGTGGGACAAATTTGCCTATAGTTTGAAACTTTGTCCCTGCTGGATTTTGGTTATGACACTGGAGATAATGTTTAGGGACGCTATGGTTGGTAAGTCCCTTTTTTATGTTGGCTATATGCTCATTTACCCTCACAGAAAATGTACGTACAGTGCGGCCCACGTACTGCTTCCCGCATGGGCACGTGATCAAATAAACCACATACCTAGTTTGACATGTCAAGAAATGTTTCACTTGGTATTCCTTCCCTGTAGACATGGAGACAAACGTTTCAGTTCTCCTCCGCCCACAGACATTATGTAAGCAAACATTACATCTGCGACAGGGAAAAAATCCTTTCATATTATGAAAAAAGGACAGAGTGATTGGAGGGTCAATGGTGTTAGGAGCAATCTGACTTTTTATAGAGGGAGTCCCTCTATATATGACCCCTCCTCGTTCCGGGAGCAAGGGACCCGATATGTGGTCGTTTTTTAGAACCTTCCAGTGTCTATATATGATGTCTTTGATCTGCTTATGTTGCACTGAGAAGTTAGTTAAAAAAGACCATTTATGTTTGTTATCTTCTATGCGCTTAGGCTGTTCGGATAATAGCGAATTCCTATCTATCAAAGAAATTTTCTTAATCTCCTCCTCAATATCTGTTGAATCATAGCCTTTATCAACAAATCTGGACCTCAGAATCTGAGCTTGGTGGAAGTAATCGGAGAGGTTGCTACAATTATGCCTAATGCGGGTAAGTTGGCTGCAAGGTACAGATTTTAGCCAGGTAGCATGGTGACAACTGTCGACTGGAATGTAACCATTCCGGTCGGTCGGTTTAAAGAACGTTTTAGTTTCTAAATGATCATCAACGACAGTTATCTCCAAATCCAGAAAATGGATAGTAGAAGGGCTGACCTCATATGTTAAATCGATACCAATATTATTGTCATTCAACACAGTGAGAAAAGAGTGTAAAGATTCCACACTTCCCCTCCATAGGAGGAGGATGTCCTCTATATACCTAGCCCAAAGGACCAATTCCGGAGGGTCTAGGGCATAGACGTCATCCTCCTCCCAGTGCGCCATAAAAATGTTCGCCAAACTCGGAGCGAATTTGGCGCCCATGACCAAATTCTACTGCTGCTAGCCCTAGATTGTGGGGTATACAAGTATATAAAGCCACGAAGTCGGCAGTAACCAGCAGTAAATAATTACTATAAATTATTTTATTTAATCTAGTGATGGTACCTTTGGTGTCCCTCAGATATGACGGCATAGATTGTACGATGGGTTGAAGGTAAAAATCAATGTATTTCCCTATGCGGGAAGTGATGGAATCGATGCTGCTGTTTAATTTATAGTAAGGATTTACTGCTGGTTACTGCCGACGTCGCGGCTTTATATACTTGTATACCCCACAATCTAGGGCTAACAGCAGTAGAATTTTTTCTGTCTAGAGAAGAGACCATCCCAAGAACCCAACAAAGATTTATTATGGATCTGTTGAGGTTCGCTACCAAACATAACTATTTTTGGTACAATGGTGATTTTTATCTCCAACAAAAGGGAGTGGCCATGGGCGCCAAATTCGCTCCGAGTTTGGCGAACATTTTCATGGCGCGCTATGCCCTAGACCCTCTGGAATTGGTCCTTTGGGCTAGGTATATAGACTACATCCTCCTCCTATGGAGGGGAAGTGTGGAATCCTTACACTCTTTTCTCACTGTGTTGAATGCCAATAATATTGGTATCGATTTAACATATGAGGTCAGCCCTTCTACTATCCATTTTCTGGATTTGGAGATAACTGTCGTTGATGATCATTTAGAAACTAAAACGTTCTTTAAACCGACCGACCGGAATGGTTACATTCCAGTCGACAGTTGTCACCATGCTACCTGGCTAAAATCTGTACCTCGCAGCCAACTTACCCGCATTAGGCGTAATTGTAGCAACCTCTCCGATTACTTCCACCAAGCTCAGATTCTGAGGTCCAGATTTGTTGATAAAGGCTATGATTCAACAGATATTGAGGAGGAGATTAAGAAAATTTCTTTGATAGATAGGAATTCGCTATTATCCGAACAGCCTAAGCGCATACAAGATAACAGACATAAATGGTCTTTTTTAACTAACTTCTCAGTGCAACATAAGCAGATCAAAGACATCATATATAGACACTGGAAGGTTCTAAAAAACGACCACATATTAGGTCCCTTGCTCCCGGAACGGGGAGGGGTCATATATAGAGGGGCTCCCTCTATAAAAAGTCAGATTGCTCCTAACACCATTGACCCTCCAATCACTCGGTCTTTTTTCATAATATGAAAGGATTTTTTCCCTGTCGCAGATGTAATGTTTGCTTACATAATGTCTGTGGGCGGAGGAGAACTGAAACGTTTGTCTCCATGTTTACAGGGAAGGAATACCAAGTGAAACATTTCTTGACATGTCAAACTAGGTATGTGGTTTATTTGATCACGTGCCCATGCGGGAAGCAGTACGTGGGCCGCACTGTACGTACATTTTCTGTGAGGGTAAATGAGCATATAGCCAACATAAAAAAGGGACTTACAAACCATAGCGTCCCTAAACATTATCTCCAGTGTCATAACCAAAATCCACCAGGGACAAAGTTTCAAGCTATAGACAAATTTGTCCCACACTAGAGGGGAGAGTCCCTCAAGAGGGGCGTGTCAAAGTTAGAGACCTTCTGGATACATCAATTAAAATGTTATTTAGCACATGGCCTTAACATCGATTGGGACATAAATGCATTTATTAACCAATCTTAAATTATATTTTTTGTCCCCTCTCTCTCTTGATCCCTGGGGGTATATATATTTTTTAGCCCCTCATTGAACACTTAGGTACCTTCTATTTATTTTTATTTATTTTTGTATATTCTCTATATGACTTAGCAGTTTTATTAGAGAACACCTCACTTGTTCGTTCTACACCAACTTTTGAGACTTATAGTCGATCAATTATAGTTACATATCACTATTGTACATTTACATAATATAGATAAGTGAGGCTACCATCTTATCTTGTATTAAGCAATGTTTTTTTCTATATAAGAGTGCTCATATGTAGGAATGGGAATTTCTGTATTACAAATTTTTGAATTAATGTGAATACCTGATTTGCACTACAATCGATAATTAATGTGAATACTTGTACTATATTTTGTTCTGGATGCTATACTGTATCAGGTGACCTACAACATTGTTGGTGTTATGTGAAGTTTAACATTGGAAATTTGCAAATAGATAAGGTTATTATCTTTAAGGAGAATATCCTGATTGCCCAATGAATTTCTTAATTCTCCTTAATAAAATTCCACCTAACATTGAAGCCCCTTTTCGAGGCTTGAACCGCATTTGCGTCCTGAACGCTCTGTGTCTACTTCCTATTTCCGGCAGCTGGTGTGATAGACTACGACCGACGTCACGCACAATGTGCGTGGGGTCAGGTACGCTGACGGTTCCAGTCGACAGCTTGGTGGTGATTGGCCTTGATATTGAGGCGGTCACATGAGGGTGTGACGACTCATAGCCGGCAGTTCTGGTTGGTGGAGAGGCCGCTGTTTGACGTCAACGTGAGGGGGCGTGATAAGAAGCGTTGTGACGGCGCCTCATTGGCTAATCAGACTGAGGCTTGGTTGTCTGGTCCTCACTTGTCCACTAAGATTTGTTGATAATACCATTGACGCCATCTTTACAATACCCGGAAGTAGCGCTTCACATGGCGCAAACAGGTGTTTATGGTTTTTTATTATATTTTATATATATATATATAGGCATGTCAGTGGCAGACAGACATATACCCCAGTTGAAGTCCATGCTGACGAAACGTGTCGGGTTCGATATGCCTGTCTAGCCACGATCTATGTAAGCGCTTTTTTATTACCAGTTTGCACCTGGTCCCTGTTTGTTTTAGGAGCCAGAGTGTTTTTATTACAAAACTTTTAATAAAAGTTTTTTCTGGAAGCTGATTCACACTATGTGGAAGTATTTTCTCCATTTCTCCATTTTGAGGGATATACCCTTTCCGTGATGACTCGCAATTGGATTGCCACACAGTTCTGTATTATGGAGACTGCAAAGCAGTGAGATCTGGTTAGAGTGACCGGTGAGTTTTTCTACCATCTCTCCATCAAGCCTGGACAGAGTGTCACATCCACCTCTCCAGGATAACCAGCTCCATTTACTCGCTAAAGCCTGTCTGACTGAGTCCACCTATTCCGGTAAGGGTATTTTAACCTGTCTATATCCACACTATGAATCTGGGTGCCATACTGTATTGAAGTTTGTCCCAGCCACGGGGGATCGATAGAATACATTCTACTGTAGGCTTCAAAAGCCATTTTCTCACCCACATTTGATATATGTTCTAAAGAACTCTTACTGAACTTTTTATTTTTATTTTCTTTGAACACTCCGCATATGTTTATTTTTAGATTTGTTTCAGTCATGACTCTAATACCATCCACATGAGTGTATACCATATGGACACATCTTTATTATTTTTTGGTGATAACATTGATTTTTTTTAGTTGTACAATAATTGGGTCATACACACTGACCTACAGTCTATGTACTGTTAGGTTCTTATTACGCACAATTTAAATTAGGTGTATTAGATTAATTCACAGATACACAGGTGTTCTTTTGTTAAGTTTTTATTGTGTTTGATTCACACGTTTACAGTAGAGTTTTGTTTCATCAAAAACATTATTGTGCATTTTTTGACCTCCAAATGAATATTCTGGTTGGTCTTGCCCAATAATGAACATCATGTTTTTTTCAGCGCCTACACTTTTTTATATTTTATTTTTTATGGGTTCACAATTGGTCTGATTGTTGTGTTGGCTGCTCTGTATCTCTTAGTTGGCGCAGTATTATTTTTGACATTTTATAATTACAGGGCAGCTAAGAGAGGAATTTGGAGTGTGCTTGGATGCAATTTACTACATACCCAACATTTGTCATAACCTGACCTCTGAGAAAATGAATACTTATACTGAAGTAACAACATTTTATCATTTTATCCTTTGGGCCCTCCATGTTGGATTCCCTCCTTTGTCCAATTACTGTTCCATTAGAAGGGGGCTGCATATGGCCTTTAGGGTGCCTAAGTCCTCAGGATGATAGATACAGTCAGTGATGATCCATGTGGGCAGAAACATCATCAGTGTCAGCATAAAGAGTAGGCACTAGGCTTTCCCAAAGTCTGTTGTGAGAGAAGTAAGGTCATCTTTTTCAGAGTCTTATCACCTGTTTCACTCGCTCTTCGAGGATTTGCATCACCTATTTGACCTCCTTTATCTGTGTCTTGCTTCGGGGTCCTTTGTGGTACTTTCTTTATCCTCTCATCATGGATCCAGGCTTGTTTCGTGAGGACAGCGGTTCTGGTCATTGCGACTACGCAAGTGGGCGGGCCAAAAGGGTAATCTTGCTTTATGGTTTGGTTCAGTTGGTGAATTACGACAACATCTCTGGGTTGGAACTCCTGTGTTGGTTCTTGTGAGGGTAATGGAAAAGAATACTTTACCGTAGATGCTATTTAACTTCATAATCAAGTTCCTACAATATTCTTCCTGTATCAAACTCAGATCTCTCTGCTCTATTACCAAGGGTTTCTTAATCCAGGGCGTAGGAAAAGGTCGACCCATCAGAATCTCAAAAGGGTACAAGTGATTGGTCCTGGAAGGGGACAATCTTATTTCTGCTAAAACCGCAGGCAGCACAGTTTTCCATTTGGCAAATGTGCCACCTGTAGCCTTTCTTATTTTATCTTTAATTGTTCGGTTTATTCTTTCCACTATACCTGAACTCTGTGGGTGATATGGAATTTCCACTCTATTTGCAAAATCTTGTGTTAACATTTCAGCTGTAGCTTTCCATCCTTTATGTCCTATATCATGGTACTGTGAGATGAATAAAGGTGCACTTGCTTTTGGTATGCCTGGTTTCCCCTCTTTGGCAATGAGTCCTGTCTCAGGACTCATTGTCAGACCCTGTTTATGCCAATAGGTCAGATCTTCTGGTGAAGCCATAGCCTATAAGTCCTGCAAAAACTGTACCCAGGGCAAAGTTGGGGGTGTAAGGGGGCATTTGGAGAAAAGCTGGAACCATCAAAGCAGCCGTTTAGCAGCAGCATCGGCCAGTGCATTTCTCTTTGAAATGTCATTATTACTGTGTGTGTGTACTTTCATAGGGTGACCTAATGTAAATGATGTAGCCATTTCTACAGCCATGGTACAAGAGGCCAAAGCCCTCAGACACGCCGGCTGGGACTACTCTAGAAAATAAGTCTACAAGTCTCAGCTTTCCTCCATGCTCTTGTGCAAGGACCCCAGCCATGGTTTTACAGTTGTCCTTTGCTAACAAATGAAACATTTTACAATATTCAAGTAATCCCAGACAATGAGCCATTATCATAGCAGTTTTAAGATACACAAAAGCATTAACCATTTTATTTCAGAAGATCAGGACTGTTAGGTAGAGCAGCTTGTCTCAGCAAGTTATCATAGTAGGAGCAATCAGATATCCATTGGCAGCAGTAACCAATCGTACCTAAGAAGGTTAACACTTCCTTCTTGGTACGTGGGCGGGACAGACCCACAGAGCCACAGCTCACTTGTTACTGATTCTCCTTTCACCATGGTACAGAGTAAAATCAAGACATTCAACAGTTTCCTGACACCATTGCAACTTTTCTTTAGACACCTTGTGACCTGTTTGTGCTAAATGTTCTAACAGTAAAACAGAGTCTTTCTGACAGGCTTCCTGGGAGGGACTACACAACAGTAGGTCACTGAAGAGGGGCGGAACCATGGCTAGGTGCCTAAGACTGTAAGTTGGCCTGGAGAGCTACTGAGTAGACTGCCATTGAGTCTATATAGCCATGGCAAGCGATTCCAGGTTATCTGGCACCTTATATGGGAAAAACGCTAGAAGTAGTGGTGTCTCTTCATCAACAGGGATGGAGAAAAAAACATTATTTTAATAACTGAAAAACACACTGTCGAGGCAGGTATGGAGGTAATGAGAGATGGCACATCAGGTACAATAGGGCAATTGGAATCACAAGGTTATTTATGGCTCGGAGATCCTGCACAAACCTGTATGATCCATCACTCTTTTTGACTGGGTTTATGGGAGTGTTATAAGGTGATATGATGGGTCTTAAAATTCCTTGTTTCAGGAATTGCCCAATAATTGGTCTGATGCCTTCCTCCTTCTCTTTGGAGAGATGGTACTGCTTGTGGTAAACTGGGGATACTCCTTGTTTTAGTCTGGCTTTGTAAGGGGTACATGAAATGTATCCTACATCAAGACTATCTTTAGTCCAGAGGGGGTGGTCCTGTGGAAATGGGGGAGGTACTTCAGTTTGAAAGAACAGTGGTGCTATGGCTACTCCCTCTCTGAGTCAAGAAGATTTCAATTTCTAAGACTCCCATTAAATTTCTTCCCAAAAGATTTACCGGGCATGAAGGTATTATCCTGAATGAATGCTGTAAGAGTACAGTTCCAGTAACAAAATCACTCGCTATCAAGGATCGTATCAGCAGAAGAAGTAGCTTCCTCTTGGCCTATTTGAGTGGTGGGGGGGTCCATGTTTCCTTCATGTACTTTATGTCCCACTCAGGGTTCCCTGACCATATCCATATGGAATTGGTCATTTGCGCCTGTGCACATGAAGGGTGAGCTACTGCACATACTTTCAGTTTATCTGGCCAGATCGTATTTATCAAAAAATAATCCATTTCGCATACTCTGACCACGTCTTTACATGTCTCTACATATCTTTACATGTCTCTCCCTGGGATTAGGTGTGGGGTATTCTTTACTTTCTCCCTTACCCATTCCAAATTTGGTTACAAACTTATACAAACTTACCAAAGGGTCGTTGTCTTACCTTACAAGACCCTCTTGCAATGTACAACAATAATATAAGCTCTAAACAATATTCTTATACATTACAATAGTCAGCGATAGAAAGAAGAAGCGAAAGGTTGGTAGAATTCCACTGATTGTCCGGCTCCTTGCTTAAGAGCCTCTATTTTAGTCTCCCAAAGACTAATGCCCCGTACACACGGTCGGATTTTCCGATGGACAATGTCCGATCGGAGCGTGTTGTCGGAAATTCCGACCGTGTGTGGGCGCCATCGGACATTTTCCATCGGATTTTCCGACACACAAAGTTGGACAGCAGGAGATAAAATTTTCCGACAACAAAATCCGATCGCATCAATTCCGACCGTGTGTGGCCTGTTCCGACGCACAAAGTGCCACGCATGCTCAGAAGAAATTCCGACACGGGACAGCTCGTTCTGGTAAACTTAGCGTTCGCAATGGATACAGCACTTTCGTCACGCTGCAATGTTCAAAATGGTTTAATACAGCGCACTCTCTTCTTCTTTATAATGTGACAAGAATTAAGACGTTTTGCTGCTCATATTCACACTTCTTACAAACTTTTATTTGTGTTTTTTTAGTGGGATTCCCTGAATATATTGTTATTAGTTGTCACATCTGACAGTTTTATATTTTTTAATTTTTTTTTATTTTGGATTTTAAGCCTTTTTTTTTCTTTAATGTTTGGATTTTTTCTAAGGCTGATCTTTGTTCAATGTTATTTTTATTTTTACTCCAGAATATTTTTGGGTGTGTTTTGTGTGTCAAGTTACCCCAACACCATTGATATCTTTTATTATTTAATCTCAAGGAGATTGTTTGGTGTTGGTGTCCCTTGTTCATTTCACATTGTATATTTGAAATGTACCTGAATCCTCACAAACTGTCCTTTTTGAAGTAAAACACATAGGAGAGTATAATTTAAAACAAAAATCCTTTATTAAGGGATCAGAACCAAACAAAGAGGAAGGCAACACTGGATCAACAGGAGAAATTAGCGAAGCCTGGGTCCCCCACGGCAGACATCAATTCTTCAACATCAAAATTGGTGGCCTGAGGAGTCCATATGTAAGGGAGTGCAGTCTGGTCCGGGATTCGCAGAGATCTGGAAAGCAGCAGATAACATGTGTGTCCCCAGGCTGTGGTACCACAAGAGGCTGCATCTTTTGGCCGACCAGACTGAACCCAGGGCAATCACTGTCTTGTCTTCCTTCCACGCTTCCTTCCCGGCTGTGGCTGTGCAGTTGGAGATGTGGCAGGAGGAGGAGTAGGACCTGGAGGAGGAGGAGGACTGGGGGGACCTGGAGGAGGACTGGGGGGACCTGGAGGAGAGGGAGGAGGAGGAGGAGGACCTGCAGGAGGAGGAGGAGGGCCATCCCAAAGATGTGTGTGAGGTGTAATTTGGCCCCTCATACCTTTCTCCAAAGCCTCCGATATGAGGGCCTCACACATGGCTTTTTGGCCCTCCTCCATCCTCTGCATTTTATAGGCTATGAAGGCAGCAATGTTCTCCTGCATGGTGTGGGGTGCTCCCAGGACCTCTGTAGCCCTCCAAAAGAATGCTATAGCAGCCTCCTCTAGGGTACTCCTCCTACTGCCACTTTCTGTTTTCAGGGGGGGTGGAGGGACCTTGATATCAGCCAGCCGGCTCGGCCCGGCCACCTCCTGGCTGAGACTTCCCTGTGTATGAAAAAGGGACATGGTTTTAGTTTTTGCATCATCAATCACAATCCTAAATTAGTACTCCCAACTAACATCTAGTTAACATCATTGATTGGACAAGCAGAAATATTTAGAGGAATGCTATACCTGGCTCAATCTGGGCTCCTCCACATGTGGCCTGGAAGGCCCAGGTTGGGCGTCAGAAGCCTCAGCCGGGGGGGAAGGAAGCGTGGAAGGAAGACTGGAGAGGGATGGCCTGGGTTCAGTCTGGCCTGCCAGAAAGTGCAGCCTGTCGTAGTACAACATCCTGGGGACATAGATGTCATCTGCTGCTCCGGATCTCTGTGAATCCAGGACCTTCCTGCGCTCCCTTAGATATGTGCTCCTCAGGCCACCAATTAATATCTTTAAATAGGTGATGTCTGCCGTGGGGGTCACCTGCTTCACAATTTCACACAATTGCTCCAGTGCTGCCTTCCTCTTTGCTTGGTTCTTGAAATGGGGGTGTTTAATCTCCCACAGACAGGGCAGCTCACTTAGCATCTCTATAAATACTGACATGAAGTCATTGTCTTTCATTAAGATATCCATGTTCACTGCAAGACACAACACAAGACAAAGCCTAATGTCAGACAAAACTCTCCAAATCTTGTTACAATATAGGCCTCAATCTAGAAGCAGTATAGGCACAAGTTTGTCTCTTACCTTCGTTCTTACGATCGGCGCGTCCAATGCTCCTTCCTCCGCTCACAGATCGTACGTAATACGCACGCGTGTTACGCTTTATACACACTGCGCATGCGTGTAACTCCGCCCGCCCCTGACGTTCTTTCTAGTGTATTCCCCTCCCCTTTTCGTTCGGCGCAGTGGGTGAAGAGCACATGGCGGAGTTACAACAGGTGCGTGCTAATTCTAGCAACGAGGAGGAGGAGGAGGAAAGCCAGGATCCAGGCACGTCCCGATCCAGAAGGAGACGTTTTAAGGCCACAAATATGTCGTTTGGGGAGATGTTGGACATGGTCGACATCATGAGGAAGTCCGACTATGACGGAAAATATGGGCCTTACCCCAACCCCAACATCCGAAAGGCCAAAATCATGGCGAAAGTGGTCAGGAGTCTTGAGAGGAATTTCGGGGTACGAAGATCTAAAGATCAGCTCAGGAAGCAGTGGTCGGACCTGAAGTTGAGAGAGCCAGAGCAGTACCGAAAGATCCGGAGAGTGCTGCAAAAAAGTAAGTAGTTGTGCTGTGTTCCTATTCTTTCTGTCTTTATTACGTTCGTTCTGCTCCATATGCTTTTATTAATTGTAACGTTTAAAAAGGTCAACTTTAATGTTCATGGGCCCATTATTCATTCGTATCAAACATTTTTCTTTCGGCCTCTAGAACACCATTGTTTAGGCCATATGCATTTTCACACATTTTTGGGGGCCTACTTGGATGCCAAATATTTGTTTGTGTAGATGGGTTTGTTACTAGAATGAAATGCAAACTAGATTGTGTGTAAGGAGAGGACACTCAGCAGCTGTTTTCACATCTGGACACTGGAGCACTAGTGTGGGACACAAGAACACCATTTTTATTAGGGGGGGGCACACAGGTGCTCCAGTGTATACTATAGGGGGGGCTACATCTGTGAAGCTTGTACTAAACAGGTAAAGTATTGCAGCTTGACAAAGGGCAATAAAAAATATACATCTTGGAACTCTGCTAAAATAGACAATTGTACCCCACTTCCAAGCAATGTTTCCTATTTCTAGTTCTGCCATCAAATATCTGTGTGCTAATTATACCATTTTTGTTTTACATAGGGGAGAAAAGACTCGGACACCCCTCATCCCAGGAGACCAGAGACCCCCCCCCCTCTGGAAGAAGGGGAAATACCAACCCAAGAAGCTGAGCAGGAGGAAGAAGAAGACGTGGTGGAGATTGGCACCACAACAGGTGAGTGTCTGCGACCACAGGCTCAGGTAAAAGAGATGGATGGTGGCAGATTTTTGAGACCTTTTTTTTTGTTCTTTATCTCTTTTTAGGTGATCGTGATCCAGAACGCTTTACATCTGAAAGTGCCCAGATACTGATCGGGGAGATCATGGGGTGTAATCTCCAATTGCAAAACATCCAGCAACAAATCAGTGATGTTATTAAAAAAAATAATAACATCATTGATGTTTTGGGGCGAATTTAAACCCCACAAAATCACCTGTTTTATCGTACGAAATTTTTTTCAATGTTTAGAAAAGCCAAATTTGGAGGATGCACACAGTGTGCCAACATGTGCTATCTGCCATCACGGGAGATCAATGGACGCGTTTTGGGGGTGCAACCCCTTCCTCAATTATAAAGTAGCATTGAGGAAGGGCTTGCTCCCCCAAAACACGTCCCTTGATCCCCCCTGATGGCAGATAGCACATGTTGACATTCGTAAATTGGTGTGCATCTTCCAAATTTGGCTTTTCCAGGGGTGATTTTCCCCATTTGAACGCTATATCAAACCCAGTTCCTAAATACTGATGTCTGATATAGCCTTCAGGTTTTACCTAATGTGAACTTTGTAAGTTCAAGTTTTTTGGCTTTCTTGTTGGTTTTACACAGGCCTGTTTTATCTGAAATGGATATTTCGATTTTTGATAATGCTACTGCAAACATTGTTATACAACAAACATGTTGGTTTGTTTTAAAAACCTTTGGGAAATGCACATGTGATTGTGCAGGTATAAAAAAGTGCCTTACTCAAGAATGTGTGGATTATTGTCTCAACACTACAACACTTTTGGGGTGATGTAATTGCTGTTTTATGCAAAAATGGGGGTTATTTCCTAAGGGCAAATACACTTTGCACTACAAGTGCAGGTTCAGTGCAGTTGCAAGTGCACTTGTAGTGAAATGTGTTTTTGCATTTAGCAAGTACCAGCCAACACTGTTTTTTATAAGGTTACCCAATCACGACATTTTCTGCACTCAACACATTTCTGTCAGGGTCAGCTAAAACAAACACAAGCAGTAAATGTCCACAAAGAATTTCTTTTGGTTGTTTTTAATTTGAAAAAGGTGTCACAGATTGTCTGGCATATTGATAGCCCCCCTACCCGCAAAGAACTCCAGGTAGCGTAACCGGACATCACGGGCATTCAGGAGGGCAAGCCAGGACGGCCACTTTCAAGCGCCGTCAGTGTTGATGGATTAGGGATTCCGGCCTCAGGCCCAACTGAGCCAGCATAGTTGGTTGAATGTTTTCTTAAAAAATTATGGAGAACACAGCAGGCAAGTATTATATGGTTCAGTTTATACTCCGCCATATGGATGGGTGTCAGAAATAATCGGAACCGGCTGGCCAGGATTCCAAATGTGTTCTCCACCACTCTTCGGGCTCTGGCCAGCCGGTAATTAAAAACCCTCTGTTCCGGGGTGAGGGTCCTCATCGGGAATGGCCGCATCAGGTGGTCCCCCAGCGCAAATGCTTCATCAGCAACTAACACAAATGGGAGACCTTCAACATTGTCCTCTGGAGGTGGCAAGTCCAAGCTGCCATTCTGGAGACGCCTGTAGAACTCCGTCTGGGCGATCACTCCACCATCGGACATCCGGCCATTCTTCCCCACGTCCACATACAAGAACTCGTAATTAGCCGACACCACCGCCAACATCACTATACTATTAAACCCCTTGTAATTATAATAGTACGACCCCGAGTTGGGTGGTGGGACGATGTGGACGTGTTTCCCATCAATTGCCCCTCCGCAGTTAGGAAAGTCCCACCGCTGGGCAAAGTGGGAGGCCACAGTCTGCCATTCCTGTGGCGTTGAAGGAAACTGTTGAGGAAAAAACAATAAACATTACTATTTTTTCACAGAAACATGGCAAGCAGATTAGACACAAACATTATGGGGCAACCTCCAGATAGCATTTACTAAGGGGAATTTAACAACAACAAGGTATAAGGTACACCTATCATATTCCCCCTCCCCCCCTCTCATGGGCCATTTCTAAAATTATGGGGGGGGGGGACTCTTGGACAGGTAACCCTCTTCACTTCATTGAGAGATGAATGCCTAAATACAGGGTATTACTTGGAACAGCCCCTCCTTAGTTACACTATTGGCAGACCACTGGACAGGTAAGAAGTGTCATAATACAAAGATATAAATACACACTGTACACATTTGAGGACATTTGAACATTCTGCTATTACCTATCAAGATAATAATAGGATACAAAAACTTGAAACAGTACCATTGGAAAGTATACAGGCAGGCCCTTGCACTACATGCTTTGGGGAATTCATCCATAAATCTGACCAGTAAAGAGATGGGTATAGTGTGTATGGGTTTGGCAAAGTCAGCAGATAGATGATTGAGGATAGAGAATTGTGATCAGCTGACTTAGCAGTTGGGGGGAGGGAGGGTTACAAAAAATTTGGGGACACCACAAAAAAAAGCCTCTGGCACTCTGCCTGAATTTAAATCAAAAATAACATTTCCAAACATTTTAGGGGGTGTTTGGGGTAAAGCACTACTATGGAGCTGATAAAATACATTGTTAAGTGACTACATGAGGTGAATATAGGCCAGGAAAGACCATGCTGGGGAGGTTATTGAAGGGCAAATATGTATGAAGGACATAAAATAATAATTACCTAAAAATCCAGCATGCATGAGAACAAAGGGGACATTCACAGCATATTACAATCATGGTAATTAGGGAATGAGGGAAGAAATACAATATATTATCAAACATTCAATACAATAAAATGTGATATAAAAGGATAAAAATCTTACCTTCATATACTCCTTCTGCAGGACCTGGATGATGGCAGAACAGGTCTCTGGGATAATGATCCCCAGAGCCTGGGGGGAGATGCCTGTCGAGAATTTGAGGTCCTGCAGGCTTCTCCCTGTGGCCAAATACCGCAAGGTAGCGACCAACCTCTGCTCCGGAGTGATGGCTTGCCTCATGCAGGTATCCTGCCTGCTAATATAGGGGGTTAGCGAAGCCAACAAACGGTGAAATACGGGGTCCGTCATCCCGAGAAAGTTCCTGAAATCATCAGGATTATTCTCACGGATCTCACGGAGCAAAGGCATATGACAGAACTGGTCACGCTGAAGCAACCAATTCTTGGTCCATGAACTCCTCCCCACCCTGTTCATGGACTGGACTTGTGTCAAGGTCAGGACCCCAACACCAAGCCCCCGCACAGCACAAACTCTACGAGGAGTACGCATACGAAACATGGCTAGAAAACGGTCGGCTGCTCAGAACGAAGTAACAGAACGCACTGAAGAACAGCAAGGCCTGTGAATAGCGACCTGAAAAACAGCAACGAGCGGGCAAGATCGCATAGAAAACTCTGATACGAACTGACTGCACGCACTGAAGAGCAGATACAAACCCACAAGCACAAACTGAACGGCAGAAAACGATCTGAAAGCCACGAGTCTGAAAAAGCGCGAATCGTCTCTCACCAAACTTTTACTAACACGAGATTAGCAAAAGGAGCCCAAAGGGTGCCGCGCTTGGTTCTGAACCGGCCTTTTCTAGTTTCGTCGTACCTGGTGTACGTCACCGCGTTCTTGGTGATCGGAAATTCCGACAACTTTGTGCGACCGTGTGTAGGCAAAACAAGTTTGAGCCAACATCCGTCGGAAAAAATCCTAGGATTTTGTTGTCGGAATGTCCGAACAAAGTCCGACCGTGTGTACGGGGCATAACATTAATGTGCTTGCCAAAAGCACATGTGCTTCCCAAAAGCACAGCAGTTTACAATTAACCTCTCTATAATTTTGCACCATTATGCTCCGTACACACGATCGCACATTCCGACAACAAAATCCATGGATTTTTTCCGACAGATGTTGGCTCAAACTTGTCTTGCATACACACGGTCACACAAAGTTGGTCAGAATTTGCGAACGTCAAGAACGCAGTGACGTACAACACATACAACGGCACTAGAAAGAGGAAGTTCAATAGCCAGTGCGCCACCCTTTGGGCTCCTTCTGCAAATCTTGTTTTTATCTCATGTTAGTAGAAGTTTGGTGAGAGACGATTCACGCTTTTCAGACTCGTGCTTTTCCAATCGTTACTGCTCTTCAGTTTGTGCTTGTGGGTTTGTATCTGGTTTTCAGTGCATGTAGTCAGTTCGCATTTGTTTTTCAGTGTTTTTCATTTTATAGTACATATTTGAATTTGCAGTGTGTTCTTGTCTGCTCATTTCCAATTTTCAGCTCGCTCTTCTCAGGCCTTTCTGTTTTTCAGTTCGTTCTGATCAGCCGACCGTTTTGAAGCCATGTTGTGGTTAAATACTCATCGTAGAATTTGTGCTGTGCGGGGGCTTGGTGTTGGGGTTCTTGCTTTGACCCAAGCCCAGTCCATGAACAGGGTGGGGAAGAGTTCCAAATGAAGAATTGGTTGCTCCAGCATGACCAATTCTCTCATATGCCTTTGTTGCGGGAGATCTGTGAGAATAATCCTGATGATTTCAGGAATTATCCCCGGATGACGGACCCCATTTTTCACCATTTGTTGGCTTTGCTGTCCCCTTATATTAGCAGGCAGGACACCTGCTTGCGGAAAGCCATCACTCTCGAGCAGAGGCTAGTCGCCACGTTGCGGTACTTGGCAATGGGGAAAAGTCTGCAGGACATCAAGTTCTCGACAGGCATCTCCCCCCAGGCTCTGGGGATCATTATTCCAGAGACCTGTTCTGCCATCATTTAGGTCCTGCAGAAGGACTATATTAAGATAAGTTTTATCCTTTCCTCTTTATCCTCATGCATGCTTGAATTTTTTAAATTTCCTTTTTTGTCCTTCATGCGTATTTGCCTTCACTAACATCCCCAGCATGCTATCCTGGGCCCATACACACTTAGCCTAGTCACTTAATGTATTTTGTCAGCTCCATTGTAGTGCTTTACCCTAAATACCCCCTAAAATGTGTAAAATTTGTTATTTGTGTGCTTAAATTCATGCAGAGTGCCAGAGGCTTTTTTTTGGGTTTCCAAAATCATTTGGAACCCTCCCTCCCCAACCGCTAAGTCAACCGATACCAATCCTCTGCTGACTTTGCCCAACCCATTTACACTATATCGACCTCTTTTGTGGTCATATTTATGTATGAATTCACCAAAGCATGTAGTGAAGGGTCCTGCCTGAATACTTTCAAATGGTACTGTTTAAAGTTTTGTTCTCCTATTATCGTGATAGGTAATTGCAGAATGTAAAAATGTGCTTCAATTAGGACATTGTGTATTCATATTTTTGTATTATGACACTTCTTACCTGTCCAGTGGGCTGCCAATAGTGTAAAGTAAGGAGGGGCTGGCCAAAGAAACACACATTATTTATGCATTCAGCTCTCAATGAAGTGGAGAGGGTTACCTGTCCAAAACATCTCCCTCCTAAAGTTTTTACAATGAGCCTTCAGAGGGGGTGAGGAATTTGATAAGTGGACCTTATATTTTTGTCTTTAAGTACTCCTTAAAATAAATGTTATACTGATGTTGACCAAGAATGTTTGTGTCTAATCTGCTTGCAATGTTATGTGAAAAGGTCCTAATTTTTTTTCTTGTTTGACTCCACAGTTTCCTTCAAACGCCACAGGAATGGCAGACTGTGGCATCCCACTTTGCCCAGTGGTGGGACTTTCCCAACTGCTGAGGGGCAAAAGATGGGAAACACGTCCACATAGTCCCACCCCCCAACTCGGGTCATACTATTATAATTACAAGGGGTTTAATAGTATTGTGTTGTTGGCGGTGGTGTCGGCTACTTAAGAGTTCCTGTATGTGGACGTGGGGGAAAAATGGCCGGATGTTGGATGGTGGAGTCATCGCCCACACAGTGTTTTACCGACGGCCTCAGAATGGCAGCTTGGGCTTGCCACCCCCAGAAGACAATGTGGAAGGACTCCCATTCGTATTCGTCATGGATGAAGCATTTGCGCTGGGGGAACATCTTATGCGGCCATTCCCTATGAGGACCCTCACCCCGGACCAGAGGGTTTTTAATTACTGGCTGCCCAGAGCCAAAAGAGTGGTAGAGAATGCTTTCGGGATAATGGCCAGCCGGTTCCGCCTATTTCTGACACCAATCCACATGGCGGAACATAAACTCAACCATATTGTGCTTGCCTGCTGCATTATGCACAATTTTCTTCGAAAAAATGCTACAAACTATGTGGCCTCAGTTGGGACTGAGGCCGGCTTTCCTGATCCTTCAACCCTCAAGCCCCCCCAAAGCGCCCGCGAAGTGAGACAAAAATATCTGGAGTACTTTGGAGGTAGGAGGGCCATTGATATGCCACACAGTCAAGAAACATTTTAAAAATACATTTTTTTGGGATAAACAGAAATAATATTTCCTTGTATTTACTGCTTGTGTTTCTTTCTTTTGTGATTTTTTGGTAGTCACGAAAATGGCGTGATTGTGGAAAATTAAAAAGCACTGTGAGAGTTATTTACTAATGGAAAATCCACTTTGCACTGGAAGTGCACTGCAAAAGTGCACTTGAAACTGCAATGAAAGTGCACTTGTAGTGCAAAGTGGATTTGCCTTTAGTAAATAACCCCCATTGTCACTGTAAACACCACCTTACTTCAAAAACTGCTTTTGAGCATTGAAATAAGAAGCCACACATTGTTGAGTAGAAAACATTTTACTCAAAAGCACATTCACATGTGCATTAGAAAAGGGTTTTTGAACAAACCAACATCTTTGTTGTATAACTTTTTTTGGTCACATTAGAAATAGCCTTTTTTTGGTTCAACAAGCATGTTTCCAAACAGAACATACACAACTCAGGAACTTACAAAGTTCAACTTTGACAAAGTGAAGGCAAAATCAAACATTAGTATGTCCAAACTGTGTTGATATTGCCTTCATCAGATGGGGTGATGTCACCCCTGTAAAAGTCAAATTTTGAAGATGCACACAAATTGTGATTGAAACTCGGGATTTCCCTCCTGATCCCATGCCTAATGTCAACATGTGCTATCTCCCGTCATGGGGGATCAATGGATATGTTTTGGGGGTGCAACCCCTTCCTCTCACCTACTTGAGTTTCGAGGAAGGGGTTGCACCCACAAAACGTGTACATTGATATCCCGTGATGGCAGATAGCACATGTTGACACACCGTGTGCATCTTCAAAATTTGGCTTTTAAAATACTTTAAACCTTGTTTTTAATATAAAAAATGCACGATAAAACTGTACACTTTTGTGTGTTTTATATTCTGCCTAAAACATCAATGATGTTCTTCATTTTTTGTTGAACATCACTGATGTTTTCCTTTATATTTTCTGAATCACGATTGCACCCCATTATCTCCCCGATGATGATCTGGGCACTTTCACTTGTGAAATGAGATTCTTCTTCCACAACATCCACATCACCTAAAATAAAAAAAAATACCATGTATTATAAATATGCAGGCATACATCTATTACCTGAAGCTGTGGTCTCAGACACTCACTTGTTGTGGTGACTATTTCGGCCTCTTCAGAAACCTCTCCCTCCTCATCCTCTGCTTGTGGTTTTTGGACTTCCCCTTCTTTAGGAGGTTGTGGGTCCCTGGTGTCCTCAGATGTCCCGAGTCTTTTCTTCCCTATGTGAATAAAAAAAGGTATACTTAGCACACATACAGTGGGGACGGAAAGTATTCAGACCCCCTTAAATTTTTCACTCTTTGTTATGTTGCAGCCATTTGATAAAATCATTTAAGTTAATTTTTTTCCTCATTAATGTACACACAGCACCCGATATTGACAGAAAAACACAGAATTCTTGACATTTTTGCATATTTATTAAAAAAGAAAAACTGAAATATCACATGGTCCTAAGTATTCAGACCCTTTGCTCAGTATTTACTAGAAGCGCCCTTTTCATCTAATACAGCCATGAGTCTTTTTGGGAAAGATGCAACAAGTTTTTCACACCTTAATTTGAGGATCCTCTCCAGTTCTGTCAGGTTGGATGGTAAACGTTGGTGGACAGCCATTTTTAGGTCTCTCCAGAGATGCTCAATTGGGTTTAAGTCAGGGCTCTGGCTGGGCCATTCAAGAACAGTCACGGAGTTGTTGTGAAGCCACTCCTTCGTTATTTTAGCTGTGTGCTTAGGGTCATTGTTTTGTTGGAAGGTAAACGTTCGGCCCAGTCTGCGGTCCTGAGCACTCTGGAGAAGGTTTTCATCCAGGATATCCCTGTACTTGGCCGCATTCATTTTTCCCTCGATTGCATCCAGTCTTCCTGTCCCTGCAGCTAAAAAACACCCCCACAGCATGATGCTGTCATCACCATGCTTCACTATTGGGACTGTATTGGACAGGTGATGAGCAGTGCCTGGTTTTCTCCACACATACCGCTTAGAATTAAGGCCAAAAAGTTCTTTCTTGGTCTCATCAGACCAGAGAATCTTATTTCTCACCATCTTGGAGTTCTTCAGGTGTTTTTTAGCAAACTCAATACGTGCTTTCATGTGTCTTGCACTGAGGAGAGGCTTCCGTCGGGCTACAACTTTCTCCCATTTACTGACTGCATCTCTGGAGCTCAGCAACAGTGATCTTTGGGTTCTTCTTTACCTCTCTCACCAAGGCTCTTCTCCCCCGATAGCTCAGTTTGGCCGGACGGCCAGCTCTAGAAAGTGTTCTGGTTGTCCCAAACGTCTTCCATTTAAGGATTATGGAGGTCACTGTGCTCTTAGGAACCTTAAATGCAGCAGAAATTTTTTTGTAACCTTGGCCAGATCTATGCCTTGCCACAATTCTGTCTCTGAGATCTTCAGGCAGTTCCTTTGATCTCATGATTCTCATTTGCTCTGACATGCACTGTGAGCTGTAAGGTCTGTGTGGCTTTCCTAATCAAGTCCAATCAGTATAATCAAACACAGCTGCACTCAAATGAAGGTGTAGAACCATCTCAAGGATGATCAGAAGAAATGGACAGCACCTGAGTTAAATATATGAAGGTCACAGTAAAGGGTCTAAACACTTAGGACCATGTGATACTTCAGTTTTTCTTTTTTAATAAATCTGCAAAAATGTCAACAATTCTGTGTTTTTCTGTCAATATGGGGTGCTGTGTGTACATTAATGAGAAAAAAATGAACTTAAATGATTTTAGCAAATGGCTGCAATATAACAAAGAGTGAAAAATTGAAGGGGGCCTGAATACTTTCCGTCCCCACTGTATAAGATGTTTTTGCCAGATACAGGTTAACTACATTTGTTCAGGTCTATTTGAATTAAAAGAAGTTTGTTGTCTAGATGGGTTTGTAACTAGAATGCAAGGAGGAATGGCAGAGGATTCTCAAATTCAGGTGTGAAAAACTTGTTGCATCTTTCCCAAAAAGACTCATGGCTGTATTAGATTAAAAGGGTGCTTCTACTAAATACTGAGCAAAGGGTCTGAATACTTAGGTCCATGTGATATTTCAGTTTTTCTTTTTTAATAAATCTGCAAAAATGTCAACAATTCTGTGTTTTTCTGTCAATATTGGGTGCTGTGTGTACATTAATGAGGGAAAAAATTAACTTAAATGATTTTAGAAAATGGCTGCAATATAACAAAGAGTGAAAAATTTAAGGGGGTCTGAATACTTTCCGTCCCCACTGTAAGTGGGCAAAAGAACGATATTTCCTACGACCGATTACTGTGCCCATGAACATGAAAGTTGCCATTTTAAACTGTACAACAGTAAAGAAAAGCACATGGAGCAGCATGCAAGTAATAATAGGAACACACAACAACTACTACTTTTTTGAAGAACTCTCTTGATCTTTCTGTACTGATCCTGCTCCCTCAATTTCAGGTCTGACCAGCGTTTTCTCAATTGATCCTTGGATCGTCGTACCCCAAAATTGCTGTGCAGACTTTTCATAACTTTAGCCATGATCTTGGCTGTCTCCCATTTGAGTTTGAGTAAGGTCCATGCTTCCCATCATAGTCGGCCCTCTTCAAGATGTCCACCATCTCCACCATCTCTATAAAAGGACATATTTGAGGCCTTAAATCTCCTCCGGGATCGGGACGTTCGTGGCTCCGGGCTTTTGTTGTTGCTACTCTCCTCTGCATGCACTTGCTCTTTCTCCGCCATGTGCTCTCCCACTGCGCCAAAAGACAAGGGGCGCGGAACAGACTAGAAAGAACGTCAGGGGCGGGCGGAGTTTCACGCATGCGCAGTGTATATAAAGCGTAACATGCGTCGTATGTACGATCTGTGAGAGGAGGAAGGAGTATCGGAAGCGCCGATCGTTATAACGAAGGTACAATTTTAACTTGGTGCATCAGTGGCCTATACTGCTTATAGATTGAGGCCTATATTGGGACAAGATTAGGAGACTTTAGCCTGACATTAGGGTTTGTCTTGTGTTGTGTCTTGCAGAGAAAATGGATCCCTTCATTGATATGGAATTTCTATCAATATTTATTGATATGTTCAGGAAGCTGCCCTGTCTGTGGCAGGTGAACCCCCTGTTTTTTTCTAACAAAACAAAGAGGCAGGCAGCGCTGGAGAAACTGCTTGAATTTGTGAAGCCAATGATCCCCACAGCAGACATCGAGTATTTAAGTTCCAAAAGTGGTGGCATGAGGAGTACTTATCTTAGGGAGTGCAAGAAGGTCCAGGATTCCCTGAGATCAGGAGAAGCAGATGACGTTTATGAACCCAGGCTGTGGTACTATGACAGACTGCATTTTCTGTCAGACCAGGGTGAACCCAGGCCAGCACTCTCAAAACTTTCTTCAAGGCTTCATTCCCCCCACAGCTGAGGCTTCCGACGACCAACCTGGGCCTTCCAGGCAGCAACATGTGGAGGAGCCCAGCTTGAGTCAGGTATAGCATTCTTAAAAATATTTCTGGTTGTCAAATTAATGATGTTAAATAGATTTTTTCTTTTTTTTGATCACTAATTTATGATTTCACAAAGTGTTTCACATATCAATAGACAGTAGTAGACTAAAATGATTGTGACAAGAATGAAAAATGCTGGGGTCAGAATGATAGTCGTTTCTATTTATTAACATTCAATTTGCAATAATCATGAGCTGAAAATTGTGTGTAATTGCTGAACAAAAAACTAAAACTATGTCCCTTTTTCATACACAGGAAAGCCTCAGCCAGGCAGTGGAAAGTGGCAGCCAGGAGGTGGCCAGGCCCAATAGCCTACCCGAAACCCAGGTCCCTCCCCCCTGCATTCCAAAAAAAAGTCCCAGGAAGAGGAGTAACCTGAAGGAGTCTGCAATTGGCCTATTTATGAAGGCTACTGCAGCCCTCAGAACCCCCCCAATAATCAAGATGAATATGCCTACATGGTAGCCTGCAAAATTCAGGAAATGGAGGAGGGCCAACGCCTCTTATGTGAGTATCTCATCTTACAAGCCCTAAATAAGGGGTCAAGGTTGAACTCAAAAACCAAATCCACCTTTGTGAGTTCAACCATGGTCCTCCTCCTCCCCCTCCTCCATCTCCTGCCACAACTACAACACCAGAGCCACAGCCTAAAAGGAAGCCTGGAAGGAAGTGTGAAAAGAAGACAAGAAAGTGATGGCCTGGGTTCAGTCTGGTCTGACAAAAGATGCAGGCTGTTGTATGACCACAGCCTGGGGACATATATGTCATCTGCTGCTGTTCCTGATCTCTTGTAGTCCTGGACCGGATTGTGTTTACTATTATAAGGACTCCTCAGGCCACCAATTTTGACTGTAAAATTATTGATTTCTGCCCTGGGATACAAAGGCTTCGCAAATTTCAGCAGTTTCTCGAGCATTGCCTTCTTCTTTATTTTGTTATGACCCAGAATAAATGGATTTTGTTTTGCTGAAATACTTGCCTATGTGTTTTACTTTAAAAAGGACAGTTTTTTTGTGAGTAGGCAGGTACATTTCAAAAATACCAAGTACAGGGCATTCCACAAATATAATTCACCGTAAGTTGCGCAGTTGTGCTCGGCCTTTCCCTTGGGGTGCTTACAGGCCGGGGGGACTCGGGCCGGGGCCGGATGGTGGAGGTCTTTTGAAAGTTTCAGGTCCAGGAGAAATGGCTATACATATGTGATTGGTAACTATGCCTCAAATTGTTTTTGCATTTTTTTACCTATTATACATAATTTTGCATACTTGCATTGATTCCATTTTTTCTGCATGTAAACTTTTTCTACAAGCGCATACATATCCTCTGAAGAAGACCCGATGGGGTTGAAACGCTTCAGAACCATCCAAGCGCTTGACTATTTCTACAATTGTGTGTAGTTTTACATGCGCTTCTGCGCTTTTAAATATCTCCTGTACCACAGCTCATGTTTTTTACTCTATTGTCATATGTTTCAATAAAAAATATTCTTTTTAAATTGAGTGTCACCCCTATACATTACTTGCTGCCCAGAAAACCCCTTCTTCCTGGGGGAGAATTCCCTTTTTTCTGAATTATTTGGGGTGTGCAGCCACTTCCTTTTCTCAAGTGTTCCCTTCTCTTCATTTCAAAAATACAATGTCAAATTAACAAGGGACACCAACACAAACCAACCTCCTTGAAATTAAAAAATATGTTGTGTTAACTTGACACACAAAACGAGAAAAAATATTATGGAGATCACTATAAAAAAAAAAAAAATAGGAGATCTTGATAATAAAAAAATATATATAAACAAAAATTCTAAACATTATTATGGAGATCTGACGTAAAAAATAAATAATATTATTCGGGAGATGATGAGAAATAATAAAGAAATCAGTTTGTGAGAACTCTGTGTGAATACGAGCAGCAAAATAACTTCATTATTCTAGCATTATAAAGAAGAAGAGAATGCGCTGCATTAAACTATTTTAAAAATTGCAGCGTGACGAATGTGCTATCTCCATTACGAACGCTAGTTTTACCAGACCAAGCGCTTCCGTCTCGTAATTTATTCTGAGCCTGCGTGGCACTTTGTGTGTCGGAATTGTGTACACATGATCAGAATTTACGACAACTGATTTTTGTTGTCGGAAAATTTGAGATCCAGATCTCAGATTTTGTGCGACTGAAATACCGATGGAAAATGTCCAATGGAGCCTACACACAGATAAAATAGAAAAAAAGTTGCGCTAATAATGTGATAAGAGCAGCAAAATGAATGCCTCAAATAAATCTTATTGAAAATAAAACACAAGGCAAAAAAGTGATAATATATAACCATAAACCAAATTAGTGAGCGCAAAGGAATGTCCATACAATCAATGCGCAATATAAAAGGTGAAATATGAACGTAATATTCCCAAAAAAATAGTCCATATATTGAAAAGTGTATTATGCAAAACAAGAAAAAATTATCCCCAGGTGACAGGTGAAAAAATCTTGTTGAAGTAAATGGGGTGCGTAGATGAAGCCTCCACCTTCAAAAAATTTTGCCGCTTACCAGAGGATGTTGGTCCCTTGTTACAGGGGTCCTCACTGAGCAGACAGCTGTAACCCCAGCCCGGGATCTTAGAGACAGGCACTGGATGGCATCACGTCCAAAGGAACCCTCTCCAAAGGCCACAGCAGGATGGTGTATTGCCGTAAAAAACACAAGATGCTCCACATAGCATAAAACCTTTAACATTTATTGAATAAAAGAAAGCCAACTGTACACTTACAAATCTGCAGATATAAATCAGCAAAAGGAAAAGCCGGCCGGCTCCAGAATGGCCCGTAACTTCCGGGACTAGATGTGCAGCGGTGTCGTCAGGACGTAGCTCCTCCTCCCTATGTCATTTTCCAAGTAATTTTCAGTCCCCGATCAGTCGGCCCCATCCAGTGTATAGATGATCAGTGAACACCGGCTTCTGTCACCCTGGGCCCACCCCCTCCTGTCACTCATTAACCCTGCCACTGCCAGGCATTAGGCCAAAATGTATTCAGCCACATGTCTTTGGTAAAAAAAGTAATTAAGCGTATATTTATTGGTTTGCACAAAAATTATAGTGTCTACAAACTAGGGTACGTTTTCTGGAATTTACACAGCTTTTAGTTTATGACTGGCTATCTCATTTCTTGAGGTGCTAAAATGGCAGGGCAGTACAACTCCCCCCCAAATGACCCCATTTTGGAAATTAGACACCCCAAGAAAATTGCTGAGAGGCATGTTGAGCCCATTGAATATTATATTTTTCTGTCCCAAGTGATTGAATAAGGACAAAAAAATATATATTTTACAAAAAGTTGTCACTAAATGATACATTGCTCACACATGCCATGATTATATGCAGAATTGCACCCCAAAATACATTTTGCTGCTTCTCCTGAGTACAGGGATACCACATGTGTGGGACTTTTTGGGAGCCTAGCCGCGTACGGGGCCCCCGAAAACCAATCACCGCCTTCAGGATTTCTAAGGGCGTAAATTTTTGATTTCACTCCTCACTACCTATCACAGTTTTGAAGGCCATAAAATGCTAAGATGCCACAAAACCCACCCAAATGACCCCATTTTGGAAAGTAGACACCCCAAGCTATTTGCTGAGAGGCATGTTGAGTCCATGGAATATTTTATATTTTGCCACAAGTTGCGGGAAAATAACAAACTTTTTTTTTGCACAAAGTTGTCACTAAATGATAAATTGCTCAAACATGCCATGGGAATATGTGGAATTAGACCCCAAAATACATTCTGCTGCTTCTCCTGAGTACAGGGATACCACATGTGTGGGACTTCTTTGGAACCTAGCCGCGTACGGGGCCCCGAAATCCAAGCACCGCCTTCAGGATTTCTAAGGGCATACATTTTTGATTTCACTCTTCACTACCTATCACAGTTTTGGCACAAAACCCCCCCAAATGACCCCATTTTGGAAAGTAGACACCCCAAGCTATTTGCTGAGAGGCATGGTGAGTATTTTGCAGCTCTCATTTGTTTTTGAAAATGAAGAAAGAAAAGAAAAATGCATTTTTTTTCTTTTTTCAATTTTCAAAACTTTGTGACAAAAAGCGAGGTCTGCAAAATACTCACTATACCTCTCAGCAAATATGCTTGGGGTGTCTACTTTCCAAAATGGGGTCTTTTGGGGGGGTTGTGCCATCTGGGCATTCCATGGCCTCCGAAACGGTGATAGGCAGTGAGGAGTGAAATCAAATATTTACACCCTTAGAAACCCTGAAGGTTGTGCTTGGTTTTCGGGGTCCCGTACGCGGCTAGGCTCACAAAAAGTCTCACACAACATGGTATCAGTGTACTCGGGAGAAGCACCAGAATGTATTTTGGGGTATAATTCCACATATGCCCATGGCATGTTTGAGCAATATATCATTTAGTGACAACTTTGTGCAAAAAAAGAAAAGAAATTTGTCTTTTTCCCGCAATTTGTGTCACAATATAAAATATTCCATGGACTCAACATGCCTCTCAGCAAATAGCTTGGGGTGTCTACTTTCCAAAAATGGGTTCATTTGAACAGGGGCAGAAAAATTGGGCCTTTGGTGGTGGTGCTGGTGCCACAACACTGTAAGTCCTCACTCGCTCTTGGTAGGCGCAGAAATGGGCCCTGCTGTGAAATATTAGATCAACAGGGGTGCTTTTTTTTTCCTTTAATTTTTTTTTTTGTTTTTTTATCTTATTTTTAAACTGTTCCTTTCATTTTTTTTTAATCATTTTTATTGTTATCTCAGGGAATGTAAATATCCCCTATGATAGCAATAGGTAGTGACAGATACTCTTTTTTGAAAAAATTGGGGTGTATTATACCCTAGATCTCTCCTCTGCCCAAGATCGGTGTGATAAAATGCTTTCCCAATTTCCAAATGGCACTGTTTACATCCGGCGAAATCTAAGTCATGAAATGCTCGTAGCTTCTGGTTTCTTAGGCCATAGAGATGATTGGAGCCATTCTAGTCTCTGATCAGCTCTATGGTCAGCTGGCCGAATCACCGGCTGCATTCTCGGGTTCCCTGTTGGGACAGGAGAGCTAGAGAAAACCACGGGAGACAGTGGGAGGGGGACATTCCCTCCCACTGCTTGTAAAAGCGGTCTAGAGGCTAATTAGCCGCTAGGATTGCTTTAACATGAAAGCCGCTGGCTGAAAAGAATGATACCAAGATAATACCTAAACCTGCAGACATCATTCTGGTATAACCACTCAAAGTTTAGCAACATACCAGTACATTGCTGGTCCTTGTTGGGCATATATTGCAATCTTTTTTTTTTCATGCAGCCTGTGGGCTGAACAAAAAAAAAAGAGATTGATCAGTGGGTATGCCCACCATTAGAATACTTCCCTTCATCCACCTACTTCTAATGATGGGCATACATGCACCATTTATATATGCCGAAGCATGGGGGCATCCCTCCCAAAAGTTAGGAGCAAATCGCTCCTCCGCCTCTGCTGCCCCCATGCTTCGGCATATATGCTCTTTTTTTAACTGTGGTGGTGAAATCACCTCCGACAGCGCTGGAGTCACGGCTTTAAGTATCGTGGGAGCAAACGCTGTTGCTGTCAAGATAAATAAATCCGCGCTGCAACTGAATGGCGTACCTGCTAAGCAAATGATGGTTAACAATAAAACAAAATAACATTACAGTATAAGAGTAAGACTTACCATACCTGCCAAGCAAATACAAAAGAAATAGTAAAAAATAAAACATTTTTTAACGCAACCTGTGCCTAAAATATATACATATGCCGAAGCATGGGGACATCCTCCCGCAAAAGGTAGGAGCAAATCGCTTCTCCGCCCCTGCTGCCCCCATGCTTCGGCATATATGCTGAAGTATGTAACTGTGGTGGTGAAATCACCTCCGACAGAGCTGGAGTAGGGATGAGCCGAACACCCCCCGGTTCGGTTCGCACCAGAACCTGCGAACGGACCGAAAATTCGCACGAACGTTAGAACCTCATTGATGTCTATGGGACTTGAACGTTCGAAATCAAAAGTGCTCATTTTAAAGGCTAATTTGCAGGTTATTGTCCTAAAAAGGGTTTGGGGACCCGGGTCCTGCCCCAGGGGACATGTATCAATGCAAAACAAATTTTAAAAACGGCCCGTTTTTTCGGGAGCAGTGATTTTAATGATGCTTAAAGTAAAAAAAAAAAAAAAAAGTGAAATATTCCTTTAAATATCGTACCTGGGGGTGTCTATAGTATGCTTGTAAAGTGGCGCGTGTTTCCCATGCTTAAAACAGTCCCTGCACAAAATGTCATTTTTAAAGGAAAAAAAGTCATTTAAAACTGCTTGCGGCTTTAATGTAATGTCGGGTCCTGGCAATATGGATGAAAATCAGTGAGACAAACGGCATGGGTACCCCCCAGTCCATTACCAGGTCCTTTGGGTCTTGTATGGATATTAAGGGGAACCCCGCACCCAAGTTAAAATAAGGAAAGGTGTGAGGCCACCAGGCCCTATATACTCTGAACAGCAGTATACAGGCGGTGCAAACAAGACAGGGACTGTAGGTTTGTTGTTAAGCAGAATCTGTTTGTAATTTTGAACGGGTACATTTTTAACGTCTTTAGCTCCAGCCAAAAAATCTTTTTTAAGCTTTTTGGAAAACATAGGGAAGGGTTATCACCCCAGTGACATTTGTTTTGCTGTCTGTCCTCCTCTTCAGAAGATTTCACCTCACTTTTTGTCCCAATGACAAATGTTTTTTGAAAATTTGGGGTTTTTTGTGGAACAAGGATTGGAAAGCATCAGTGGAAAGGAGAAATGTTTTTCCCATGTTAACTCTTACAGGAGAGAATTTCCCTTCCTAGGGGTAGATTTCATCTCACTTCCTGTTGTCTCCTTCCGTTTGCAAGTAGGAGTCGTTTGTAAGTTAGATGTTTGAAAGTAGGGGCCTGCCCTATATACTCAGCAGAAATTTGGGCCTTAGGTGTTGTTGTGGCCACAACACTGTAAGCCCTCACAGGGCCCTGCTGTGAAATATTAGATCAAGAATTGTAATTACATGCCCCTGTTGAACAGGGGCAGAAAAATTGGGCCTTGGGTGCTGGTGCCACAACACTGTAAGTCCTCACTCGCTCTTGGTAGGCGCAGAAATGGGCCCTTCTGTGAAATATTAGATCAAGAATTGTAATTACATGCCTCTGTTGAACAAGGGCAGAAAAATTGGGCCTTTGGTGGTGGTGCTGGTGCCACAACATTGTAAGTCCTCACTCGCTCTTGGTGGGCGCAGAAACGGGCCCTGCTGTGAAATATTAGATCAAGAATTGTAATTACATGCCCCTGTTGAACAAGGGCAGAAAAATTGGGCCTTTGGTGGTGGTGCTGGTGCCACAACACTGTAAGTCCTCACTCGCTATTGGTGGGTGCAGAAATGGGCCCTGCTGTGAAATATTAGATCAAGAATTGTAATTACATGCCCCTGTTGAACAGGGGCTGAAAAATTAGGCCTTAGGCACTGGTGCTGGTGCCACAACACTGCAACCCCTCACAGATACTCTAGTTGGAACGCAGGAACGAGTCCTGCTGCAAAGTATTGCATCAAAAATTGTAATTACACGCCCCTGTTAAACAGAGGCTGAAAAATTGGGCCTTAGGCACTGGTGGTGGCGCCCAGAACCAAAAATGTTCTTACAAGCTATCAGCGTGATCATTGAGGAGGAAGAGGATAATTACTCAGGATAGTCACTCAGCATCAGCATAGGCAGTCTTTGAAGGGATCTGAGATTTCAAAAAAAATTATTCGGTTACATCAGCATCAGGTGCTTGGTAGCTGGTGGTGATCCAAGACTGATTCATTTTTATGAAGGTCAGTCGATTGACCGAGTCGGTGGACAGACGCACCCTGTGATCAGTTACAAAGCCTCCAGCAGCACTAAATGTGTGTTCCGAAAGAACGCTGGATGCAGGACAGGCCAGTAGCTCAACTGCATACTGTGCAAGCTCTGGCCAGTGATCTCTCCTCAAGACCCAGTAACCCAGAGGATTTTCGATGGGAAAGGTGTCCAAGTCAGATCTTGCCCCTAGGTATTCCTGCACCATGTAAAACAGACGCTGGCGATGGTTGCTGGAACCGATCATACCTTGGGGCTGCGGACCAAAAAATTGTCTGAACGCATCGGTCAGACGACCACCTTCTCCACCGCTCCTTCTTTGACTGACCGAAGCCTCAGCAACACGTTGTCCAGAAACAGGAGTTTGTAACCTCCCAGTCTCTGGGAACGCGTTGCACAGACCTTTCTGCAAGGCCTCCTGAAGATGTTTCATCCTCTGCTCCCTCTGCGATGGCAAGATAAGGTCCGCAACCTTACCCTTGTAACGTGGATCAAGGAGGGGTGCCAGCCAGTATTGGTCCTTCTCCTTGATACCACGAATGCGAGGATCCTTACGCAGGCTATGCAGGATCAGGGAGGCCATGCAGCGTAGGTTTGCTGAGGCATTCGGTCCGGAGTCCTCTGGGTCACTAAGGACGACATGGTCCGCAGCCACCTCCTCCCAGCCACGTACAAGTCCATGTGTTTCTTGGGACTGATCCCTTAAAGACTGCTGCTGATGCTGAGTGCCAGGCTCCACCTCCATACTGACACAATCCTCCTCCTCCTCCTTGTCCTCTTCCTGTGTGATCGGCGGGCACGCAGGAACACTGTCTGGATAAAGGGGGCCTTGAGAGCTAAGGAAGTCCTCCTCTTCCTGCCTCTGTTCTGCCTCAAGTGCCCTGTCCATTATTCCACGCAGCGTGTGCTCCAACAGGTGGACAAGGGGGACAGTGTCACTGATGCATGCACTGTCACTGCTCACCATCCTCGTGGCCTCCTCAAATGGTGACAGGACAGTGCATGCATCCCTGATCATGGCCCACTGGCGTGGGGAAAAAAAAAACAAGCTCCCCTGACCTTGTCCTCGTGCCATAGTCGCACAGGTACTCATTGATGGCCCTCTGCTGTGTGTACAGCCGCTGCAGCATGGCCAACATTGAGTTCCACCTGGTGGGCATGTCACAGATTAGGCAGTTCTTGGGCAGGTTAAACTCCTTTTGCAGGTCCGCCAGCTGAGCACTGGCATTATATGACCGGCGGAAATGCACACAGACTTTCCTGGCCTGCCTCAGGACATCCTGTAAGCCCGGGTACCTGCCCAAGAACCGCTGCACCACCAAGTTAAGGACGTGAGCCAAACAGGGCACATGGGTCATTTGTCCCTGTCGGAGGGCAGAGAGGAGGTTGGTGCCATTGTCGCAAACCACCATTCCTGCCTTAAGTTGGCGTGGCGTCAACCACCTCTGAACCTGCCCCTGCAGAGCTGACAGAACCTCTGCCCCAGTGTGGCTCCTGTCCCCCAAGCACACCAGCTCAAGCACCGCATGGCATCTTTTGGCCTGCATACTTGCTTAGCCCCTTGAACGCCTACGGAGCACCGCTGGTTCCGAGGACAAAGCACAGGAAGAGGCCATGGAGGAAGAAGAAGAGGAGGGGGTGGAGGAGAGAGGTGTGTCACAATCATTAATAGTGGCATTTTGGAGGTGTGGTGGTGGAACAACCTCCAACACTACTGCACCTTGTCCTGCATCCTTCCCAGCTGCCAGCAGAGTCACCCAATGTGCCGTGAAACTTAGGTAACGTCCCTGTCCATGCCTGCTGGACCATGAGTCAGCGGTAATATGCACCTTACCGCTGACCGCCCTGTCCAGCGAATCATGGACATTGCCTTCCACATGCCGGTAGAGAGCCGGAATCGCCTTCCGTGAGAAGCATTCAACCGCTGGGCATGTGGATGGCTGGGAGCAAACTTCTTTCGGCGGTGCAGCAGCTGGGGCAGGGAAATTTGCCTGGTACAATCTGACATCGGTGTACCGAAAGCAGATTGCCCACAAGTACTTGGCTGTGACACACCTAATTCTACACCTTCATTCCTCTCAGTGCAGGTCTCAGAGAGGACTGAAGGTATAGTGGGGTTGGAGATCTCAGCTGATGAGGAGCAAGGAGAGGTCCTCTTTGTTCTTTGGTGTGGGTCTTTTAGATACGCTTGCCAACGAACTGCATGGCAGGTCAACATATGTCTGGTCAAGCATGTGGTACCCAAGCGGGAGATGTTTTGGCCACGCGAGATACGCTTGAGACATATGTTGCAAATAGCAGCGGTGCGATCTGATGCACTCGTCTCAAAAAGGGCCCACACCAAAGAACTTTATGAATAATGTGCAGAGACTGCAGCGCCCTGCACATGTGGAGCTTTGGGGTGTGATGCAGTCAGTGTGCTGCCCTTAGGCTGGCCCCTGGAGGGCATCTTGCCTCGTTGGGGATGTGCCGCCTCCTCCTCCTCCTCCTCTCTCCTATCAGGCACCCACGTTGAGTCAGTGACCTCATCATCCCCTCCCTCCTCATCACTGGAGTATGCTGCAGCAGGGGGAGCATGACTGCCAGATTGCTGTCCTTCTTGGGCACCCCCTCTGTCCATGCTCACGTTACTACCTTCATCTAGCTCAGTATCATCATCAGAGCCTTCCAAACGCTGGGCATCCTCCTGGAGCATGTACCCAACACTGTGGTCAAACAGTTTGAGGGACTCCTCAGGAGGAGATGGTGGGGCTAGGGAAGGAGTCACTAATGACATTGAGCCAAGGGAAGAGGCCGCTGCTTTGCTAGACAAAGTACCCTGAGCATGGGTGAGAGAGGATGAGGAGGATGAGGACGGCTTGGTCATCCACTCGACCAAGTCTTCCGCATGTTGTGGCTCAACACGGCCAGCTGCCGAAAAAAAGGCCAAGCGTGTCCCACGGCCACGTGCTGATGAGGATGCACCGTCTCCATGACCAGCACTAGACACAGAGCCTGCTTGCCCTCTTTTATTGGCTTGTGACTGTCTGCCTCTCCTTTTTGGCCTTCCAGACATACTAATGGCCTGTAGCTGCACTAAGCTGGGATATATATATATATATATATATATATATATATATATATATATATATATATATATACTGATACTGCAACTAGCAAAATCAACTGCCTGCCTGTAGTATGAGAACACCACCAACCTTCTACAGGTAGCTTTAGCTGAACACTGTGCAGAGCTTGCAAAAAACGAACTTGTAGCTTTTTGAGCTGCCTGCGGTAGTGATAGGATCAGGAAGACACCACCAACCTTCTACAGGTAGCTTTAGGTGAACACTGTGCAGAGCTCGCAAAAAAATAACTTGCAGCTTATTTAGCTGCCTGCGGTAGTGATAGGATCAGGAAAACACCACCAACCTTCTACAGGTAGCTTTAGCTGAACACTGTGCAGAGCTCGCAAAAAAATAACTTGCAGCTTATTTAGCTGCCTGCAGTAGTGATAGGATCAGGAAAACACCACCAACCTTCTACAGGTAGCTTTAGCTGAACACTGTGCAGAGCTCACAAAGAAATAACTTGCAGCTTATTTAGCCGCCTGCGGTAGTGATAGGATCAGGAAAACACCACCAACCTTCTACAGGTAGCTTTAGCTGAACACTGTGCAGAGCTCGCAAAAAAATAACTTGTAGGTTTAGCTGAACACTGTGAGGAGGACGCACTACACTAACTTGTAGCTTTAGATGAACACTGTGCAGAGGTCTCACTACACTAACTTGTAGTTTTAGCTGAACACTGTGAGCAGGACGCACTACACTGACTTGTAGCTTTAGATGAACACTGTGCAGAGGTCTCACTACACTAACTTGTAGTTTTAGCTGAACACTGTGAGCAAGACGCACTACACTAACTTGTAGCTTTAGATGAACACTGTGCAGAGGTCTCACTACACTAACTTGTAGTTTTAGCTGAACACTGTGAGCAGGACGCACTACACTAACTGTAAATAGTCTAGCTGCCTGAGTGTGGTACTAATGGGATCAAAAGAACACCAGCAATTTTCTTCAGGTAGCTGTAAATACTGTAACAAGACAAGCCTGCCTGTCAGTAGGAAGATAACAGGAATGGATCTAGCTAAACTGAATACAGTGGATATATATATATATATATGCAACACCTGGGATGCATATATATAGACAATACACTGTAAGTGCAGCTAACTCACTGACTGTCCTGCCTAATCTAGCTAACTCAAATGAAATGACACTGTCTCTCTCTCTCTATCTAAGCACGCCGGAACACACTACACAGGGCCGCCGTGCAGGCGGCCTTATATAGTGTGGGGCGTGTTCTAAACCCCCTGAGCCATAATTGGCCAAAGCCACCCTGGCTTTGGCCAATTACAGCTCTCTCTACCGACGATGCTGTGATTGGCCAAACATGCGGGTCATAGTGCATGCTTGGCCAATCATCAGCCAGCAATGCACTGCGATGCCGCAGTGAATTATGGGCCGTGACGCGCCACACGAATTTGGCGCGAACGGCCCATAACGTTCGGAATTCGGCAAACAACCGAACAGCCGATGTTCGAGTCGAACATGGGTTCGACTTGAACACGAAGCTCATCCCTACACTGGAGTCACGGCTTTATGTATCGTGGAAGCAAACGTTGTTGCTGTCAAGATAAATAAATCCGCACTGCAGCTGAATTGCGTACCTGAAAACAAAAAAAATGGTTAACAATAAAACACAGTAAACAGTAAAGTATAAAAAAATGGAATATCTGAAAAGCAAACATGATAAAACATAACAATAAAACATTGCAGAATAGAATACAGTAAAAAAGAGCAGAACAATAGAGAGAGAATATATATATATATATATATATATATAGAGAGAGAGAGAGAGTGAGAGAGAGAACAATAAAACAACAACTATTTTTTTTTTTTTTATATATATTTTTTTTTTTTACACTTTTTTGTAACTGTAACTTTTGTAACTGGTACCAGGTTCGGGTCTCTCAAAATGCGATGGCATCTTGGGAGACCCTGTGAAAGTGTGTCCTAGTCTGTGTAGTGCTGTACCCTACGCTAATACTCAACTAGTGTATGGTAGCGTTCAAAACATTCACCAATGCAAACACCAGGATTGTCAGGACAGGAGGGACAATAATAGCGGGTGTCACGCCTATATCCGCGCTTTCTGCAGACACAACATTTTCTTTGGGGGGCTCGTTGGGTAGGAGTACGCGGGAGGACATAAGGAAAATGCCTCTCATGCAGCATTTGGATTGGGAAGGTGAGGTGAAGCACCGTCTGAAAATAGAATGGCTCTGACGATCTCTTCCTGGAATTTAAGGAAGGATCCAGTCTGTCCTGAAGCTCTGTATAGCACATGAGCGTTCAGCAAAGCCAATTGAAATAAGTATACAGACACTTTTTTATACCAGCGTCTGGCCTTACGGGCAACTAGGTACGGCGCCAACAACTGGTCGTTGAGGTCCGCCCCTCCCATATTAAGGTTATATTTGTGGACACAGAGGGGTTTCTCCACAACACCAGTCGCCGTAGTAATTTGGACCGTCGTGTTTGCATGAAGAGAGGTAAGAACAAAAACATTCTTATTATCCCTCCACTTCATAGCGAGCAAATTATTACACTGCAAGCAGGCTCTCTCCCCCAGCCTAAGACGGGAATCTCCAAGCCGCTGGGGAAAGCCCCGGCGATTAGGTCGCACATTAGGTGCCACATGCTCCAATCTGATGATCAAAAAGGTTTCTAAAAAGTGGCACGCTCGTGTAATAATTGTCCACATATAAGTGGTACCCCTTTCCGAATAAGGGTGACACCAAGTCCCACACAATCTTGCCAGCGCTTCCTATGTAGTCAGGGCAGTTTGTCAGCTCTACGTGACTTCTTTTTCCTCGTAAACCATAAACCTACATGTATAGCCTGTGGCCCTGTCACAGAGCTTATACATCTTGACCCCGTAGATGTACTTGCTGGGAAGGTACTGTTTGAATGACAAGCGTCCAGAAAACGTAATCAGGGACTCATCAACACAGACAACTTGATGGGGAGTAAACAAATGTCAGGTCACCTTGAGGCTAGGTGACAGATGCACACCGTTGGGATCAGGAGTGCACCGCAAGGCAGTGGACACTACGGCTGACTGCTGCGGATGGGTGATAAGGAAGGCAGGGCCGCTGGAACACCAACACGGATCTGACTCGGTTAAATTGATGATAGGCAACTCCTATCCTCATATTGATTAGTGGTTCCAAATTAATAATATCTACTGCAGTAGGGAACAGACACAAAAGATACGCTCAGCATCTTTCCAAATTACTGTTCTGCTTTATTATGACGCAATTGAAGGTTTTTATGCACATGATTACGTAGGTATCACATTAATATTACAATTGTAGGTTTATGGCAACAAGGGGCGTTACATAGGCAGGCTAATTCTAATCAGGACTCGAAAGAATGTAAACATTTACTGAAAACATTATTAGTGCCGTGTGCACAGTGAGGGCAGAGTGCAATACATACAAAATACAATACAATTATATACAGAACTTACAAATTTCCATTACAGTCTCCCCTCTTTTGATCAATATTTTGATCACTAACCATACCTGCTATCACCTTTAACCTGGAACCTCCACATGCTTAGGTGGAGGTAGTCCTGGCCAAAGAGGCAAAAAAAACTCCATTGTGGAGAAAATAATAGCTGAGCAACTTTTTCATTACAAAATGACTTTTCACTGTGAAGAACAAATGATTGATAAGACATATTTTCAGAGTACTGGCTGTACACCCCTGTGGCCAGAATGGCCTTCTAGCTGAATTGTGGACATGCTGACTTATCAGCATATGTAAACACAGACAATTCTACATAAAATGGAAGACGTACAAAAGACAAATATGACTTCAACATGGCTAAACTATTTTTCAAATATATATATCCCTTACAATTAAAGTAATTGAATCAAAAAGTACCCTAGACTGTGATCACAAGAGGGAAACAAATCAAACACAGAGATTTCTTTAATTTAGTCATTTTTGCAGTGTCTGGTGTGGATCCAGGTGACTTTTCTTTCAAGTTTTGCAAAAACTGTACATGAAATAGATGCTGTATTGAGTCTCCAAACATTTCCTTATATATAAATGTCTCTTAACAATCCAAAAGTCACCTGGCTTTAGTTTTAGATCCTTCCAAACTTTTAGGATCTGGAATTAGGGAGAAAACACATAAATGAGTTTGTAAAAAACCTTAAAAGATCATCAGCATTCTCCATGAGATCCGAATGGAGGACTTCAGCTGCTGAGACAAAATATAAGCAAGTGAGTAACACACTCCCAAACAAAATCTCATAGGGAGAGAGTCCAACATCCCCTTAGGGGCTTGATAAAATTTAAGAAAACATTCAGGCAAAAGTTTTCTAGTTTCTTACTTTACTTTGTCCGCTATATTGTAGACAGTAGGGGGTGTAAAAATAAAACCTCAAAACTTCTAGTAAGGACTCTCCTATAAAAAATGATTTCTTTTGTTACTCTCTGTACTTTCTGCACTCTATATTTACAAACTACTTCTGATAACACTTTTTACTGTGGCCTTTGCAGTAGCATTTGCCACTGGACATCCAAAAAACATGTCCATACAGACAAAATGCATACTCGTAAGATCCTGACTTGGGCATCTGGATATATCTTTTTTGTAATCTCTGGAAGGGATGTTGAGCTTTTGGTAACACCTTTGGTAACAGGTAAAACAAGAAGTGGTATGTTATAAAAACAACTGTGGTGAACCCTGGCTCTATCCCATGCTCATTTACTAAGGCAGCCATAACTGCTTGTGACTGATGACACGGTCCATGTGTCAAGCTGGAGGGAAAAGAGTGGCTGACAGACATAAATGATCACCTTTTCCAAAGTCCTGTTTCATAAGAAGTTGCCCCCTGTGGACCACTTGTTCTTCTCGTTCTGGGGTCCTTAAAGTTGAATTATTAATCCCAGCTATACTGGGCCAGAACTAGGGTGGAATCTGTGAGTTGCACAGACCCATCAAGTGTCCGGGGCTGTAAATGCAGCATCCTTAGAGTCACCTGGTCTGCTTCCATGTGTGAAAGTTAATATGGCTACCTCAGCAAGAAGCTGGAAGGCTGAAAACAGCCAATCAAATTAACTTGGCATGCTTTATTGGTTTACCTGCCGAAGTAAAAACAAACTTCTGGCCCTTCAAATGGAACCAAAAGCTCTCTATATCTCGACTATCTATATAAATATACACTCTTTTTATAGCTCACAGGCTTTGCTAAAACATGGAGCTCTGCTTCTTGAGCTGGGGAAAAAGGATCCAATGACTTTGAATACAGGGTATCCTTCTGGGTGATAAACTGCATACTCAAATCTAAAAAAAATGTAATATCTGGGTCTTCAGGGAGTGTGTCCTGCACTGGACTCACAGCAGCTGATTCCTATGTCATCAATTTAACACATGCGTCTTTTCCTTTCTTTTGAATAAATGTACGCATTTTTCATTGTTAGATTTGTACATAAACAAACTCATATTTTAAACCTTTCATTAGACAAACATTTAGTTAGCTGTAAATTTGCTGCACAGAATGTCGGACCATTGACCAAAACAATATCTAACTTTGTCTAATAGCACCTTTGCATAAAAGCTACAGCTCTGATATATCGGGGTGAACCCTTCATTATTGGGTCCAGCTTGCATAAATATATTACAATGTCTTGTTTTCTATCACACTATTTGTGTAAGAACTCCAGTTTCATGTTTCAAAAGACAACTTTTTCCTGGCAATATTATAATAAATGATAACAATACCCTGCGGTCATGCAGAGATGTCCATAAATCCAGAACTATTCTTCTGCTTATACCACTGTACTTTACAAGAAAAAGGGGCACATCATTTCACAATCCACACATTCTGCTTTGGATTTCAAAAATAAAAATAAATAAAAACAAAAGGACCAATCTGTATGATGGACCAGAAAGCATCAAAAACTATAAAACAACTGGCTGCAGGTGGCATCTATCCTAACAGGGTGTGTGGACTTGATGTGATGGGTCTGTTATATTTAAACTAGAAAAGGTACAATTTCTGGGGAAATTGTGAAAGTGTTCTTGCCTCTACAACTGGAGTGGGCGGAGTAACTGGGTGGGGTGGAGTGGCTTGAGTAACTGTGAAAAGTGTTAAAAAGCTTAATATTTTAAAAAGTATAAATAGTAGTAAAAAAGTTCCATCATTCGCTGAAAGAGCTGAACATTTTTTTCAAAAGTAATTTTTTTTTTCAAAAATGAATTTTTTTTTTCAAAAATGAATTTTTTTTAATCAAAAATGATTTTTTTTTCTTCAAAAATGATTTTTTTTTCAAAGGTAATTTTTTTTTTCAAAAATGAATTTTTTTATTTCAAAAATAATTTTTTTTTCGAAATAATTTTTTTTTTTAAAGTAATTTTTTTTCAAAAATAATTTTTTTTTTTCAAAAATATTTTTTTTTTCAAATATATTTTTTTTTTCAAAAATATTTTTTTTTTTAAAAGTAATTTTTTTTTCAAAAATATTTTTTTTTTTTCAAAAATATTTTTTTTTTTCAAAAATATTTTTTTTTTTTTCAAAAATGATTTTTTTTTCTTTAAAAATTATTTTTTTACTTTTTTCAAAAATTATTTTTTTTTTTTTCAAAAATATTTTTTTTTTACATGGGGCGGTCATAATGTTTTGGCTGATCATGGGGTGGTCATAATGTTTTGGCTGATCATGGGGTTGTCAGCTTTTGTCACTTCCCACTCTAGTTTTGAACATTTCGCCATTCATTCCTATGGGACCAATTTCGCCGCAAAAACGTCATTTCGTGGACCATTCGGCAAAACATTCCACAAAGTAATAACACACCAATCGGGAACAATCCGCTCGTTTCGGTATATTATTTGTCTCTGTAGTGTGAAAACTGTGGGAGGAGTCTACAAGCATTATCAAGTCTAGCAGATGAAGTCACATGCATTTGGAGTGTCTCAGCATCTTGTGTTTACAACCACTGTTTCCTAGCAACGCTCATGCCCTGTTTATGCTTCCCAAATACTGCTTCATCAAAACTGCCCCATCAGAATTACCCCATCAAAACTGCCCCATCATATTCCTCTATTATAAATCAGTACATGGTGTGTCTGTCCCCTCCCCCGGGCTCTGTAATCAGCTGAGATGCTCCAGCCACCTTCCCCCCTGTGTATAACAGAAGCTTTGGTAACCATGGCAACAAAACAAACACTAACAGTACACTCTGATTAATGGCTAAAATTTCCTGAAATGACCTCTAAACAAATGGCCGTATTTTAAAAACTATACATCCTACAGCGAAGATCTTTATATTGTGAGAATCACAAGACCCAGACCTAGATTTTGATGTATGGTATGTCTCTGAAATATTAAAAATGGAGGCACAGTCGCAGTTTAGAAATTGCCCTTCAAATTTGGAGGGGGCTAGAGTGTAGTTTCAATGAATGTCAATGGACGGCGTGAGTTGCAAACAAATGGTCATATTGTGAAAACTATCAGGACTATGGCTTAGCCGTGGACATGTTTAGTGGCAGCAGGGATAGCTGAACGTTTTGATATAAGATTTGTGTAGGTGGGCTTGAAAATGAGGGAGTGGCAGCAGTTTAGAAATCATGTTCTGATTTTTCAGCTTTTGTCATCTCCCACTCTAGTTTCCCCATTCATTCCTATGGGACCAATTTTGCCGCAAAAATGCCGATATTTCGTGAACCATTCGGCGAAACGCTCCACAAAATAATAGCACACCATTCGGGAACAATCCGCACGTTTCGGTATATTACTTGTCTATGTAGTGTAAAAACTGTGGGAGGAGTTAGGGTGGTAAATTTGGCTATAATAATAAGAATAATATATATGTGAGATAACAGTAAGTGGTCTTGCTATGCAAGAACACTTAATTAGCCCCCTCCAAATTTGAAGGGCAATTTCTAAACTGCGACTGTGCCTTCATTTTTAATATTTCAGAGACATACTGTATATCAAAATCTAGGTCTGGGTCTTGTGATTCTCACAATATAAAGATCTTCGCTGTAGGATGTATAGTTTTTAAAATACGGCCATTTGTTTAGAGGTCATTTCAGGAAATTTTAGCCATTAATCAGAGTGTACTGTTAGTGTTTGTTTTGTTGCCATGGTTACCAAAGCTTCTGTTATACACAGGGGGGGAGGTGGCTGGAGCATCTCAGCTGATTACAGAGCCCGGGGGAGGGGACAGACACACCATGTACTGATTTATAATAGAGGAATATGATGGGGCAGTTTTGATGGGGTAATTCTGATGGGGCAGTTTTGATGAAGCAGTATTTGGGAAGCATAAACAGGGCATGAGCGTTGCTAGGAAACAGTGGTTGTAAACACAAGATGCTGAGACACTCCAAATGCATGTGACTTCATCTGCTGGACTTGATAATGCTTGTAGACTCCTCCCACAGTTTTCACACTACAGAGACAAATAATATACCGAAACGAGCGGATTGTTCCCGATTGGTGTGTTATTACTTTGTGGAATGTTTTGCCGAATGGTCCACGAAATGACGTTTTTGCGGCGAAATTGGTCCCATAGGAATGAATGGCGAAATGTTCAAAACTAGAGTGGGAAGTGACAAAAGCTGACAACCCCATGATCAGCCAAAACATTATGACCACCCCATGATCAGCCAAAACATTATGACCGCCCTATGTAAAAAAAAAAATATTTTTGAAAAAAAAAAATAATTTTTGAAAAAAAAAAATAATTTTTGAAAAAAGTAAAAAAATAATTTTTGAAAAAAGTAAAAAAATAATTTTTGAAAAAAAAAAAATCATTTTTGAAAAAAAAAATATATATTTTTGAAAAAAAAAATATTTTTGAAAAAAAAAAATTATTTTTGAAAAAAAAAAAATTTTTGAAAAAAAAATTTCTTTTAAAAAAAAAATTATTTTTGAAAAAAAAATATATTTGAAAAAAAAAATATTTTTGAAAAAAAAAATTATTTTTGAAAAAAAAATTACTTTACAAAAAATAATAATTTCGAAAAAAAAATTATTTTTGAAATAAAAAAATTCATTTTTGAAAAAAAAAATTACCTTTGAAAAAAAAAATTACTTTTGAAAAAAAAAATCATTTTTGAAGAAAAAAAAATCATTTTTGATTAAAAAAAATTCATTTTTGAAAAAAAAAATTACTTTTGAAAAAAATGTTCAGCTCTTTCAGCGAATGATGGAACTTTTTTACTACTATTTATACTTTTTAAAATATTAAGCTTTTTAACACTTTTCACAGTTACTCAAGCCACTCCACCCCACCCAGTTACTCCGCCCACTCCAGTTGTAGAGGCAAGAACACTTTTCACAATTTCCCCAGAAATTGTACCTTTTCTAGTTTTATTTATTATTACTCTTACATCATGGACCTCACATCAAGTTTTCATCAAAAACCTTACAATATCATTTTTGTAGAAAAACTTCTTATGTATCCCATCCATCTTGGCTTTGTTAAATATTATGGCAGCTTTATTCAAAATAACAACCTCATCTTAATCTTTTTTTCTCTCAATAAGGGCTTATTGTATAAATGTAAAATTACAAAATTGTTATCTTAATCTAAACTAATCCCATTTTTACAAATTTCCCCAATAACCTGGATTTCATTTCCAACCAAAGGTTGTCTAAACCAGTTTCATTATATCTATATAATTGTTAAACTCATATTAGAAATTAATACTCATTATTACTTAATTTTACTTAATTTCCCTTTTTTAAATGCACTGTTTCCACTATCAAAGGATATTCAATTTGTGTAATACACGGTTAAATGTAACCTTCATTTTACCATGTTTGGAAAACAGATTCAAAATAATTGTGATCACATTGTTTACCATTAGATTCGTTAACCCGGCACATTTTGTTATAAATGTTTTGTCTAAAAAACAGAAATTGGCAATGGTGTCCTTCCAGCTTATCACTAACCTCTCATCCCAGCCACATTTCTTTCATGAGAGCACAAAGGAGGGGGTCACATCTGCGTACATGGCACACACACGCAATAGAACTAAAGGTCCCAGCATTCGCACACACACCAATATCTCTCTAAAATCGCTTACATTTTTCCCATTTGTACACAACACATGCATATCATTCTCTCACTTTCTTTTAACTCTTAAAATATTTCCCTGCCTAAATTCTGCTTTCCTTATTTTGTTTAAATAACTTTTATATCTAGCTTCTATGATTCTATGATCAGATGGGGAGCCACAGTGCTCATCCCATCTTCCCTCTCTGACAACATATAAAGTATTCTGTTTTATCTCTCATTTCTCTGTTTCTGACTTTTACTAGTTGTAGTGCCTGATCCCAAATTCATCCCACAACTTAACATGAAAATGTCCCTTTCTGTCTAGTTCTAATGTCACCCTTGATCCATCCTGCTCACATTGATAGCTGTTTCTCTAGCTGTTTACTCTGCATGATTCTTAGTCCCTGTGGACCTTGGTAAACCAGTTACCCATTGTGTATCCCTGTCCACTCTAACCATTAATCTAGGGGCTCAGTATAGGCGGAACCACACCTTCGGTTCATATATAGCGCTTCTCTTGCGCTGGGCATTTTTGAGGGTCTCTTACCCTTCATTCCCTTACTTAATTCAATGCCCATAATGACTGGCCAGTCTTCTCTCTTCTCTACTTGTGCCTATACCCTCTTGCCTCTAAACTACTTTATCTAGCAGATGTACTACATATACCTGTGAACAGTACTATTCTTCCCTTTCTTATTTATAACACTCCGATGGACAATAGACAGGGACAACATAACATATAACCACCAATCAATACAGTTCGATTAAGGGGAGTAAAATAGGTACCCTTTGTCCCGAAAATGCCTTACCGATCAAGGAAGTCTGATAACTCAAATGTAAGCAAAAGGCTTACCTCAGCCGGCTGATTATCAGAAATTCCCGGATCGTCTCAAGCTCCTCGTTTCGGATACTCAGGGTCACCTGGAATCCCCTCCTGGCTGGCTCGCCATGCATGACTCGGTTAAATTGATGATAGGCAACTCCTATCCTCATATTGATTAGTGGTTCCAAATTAATAATATCTACTGCGGTAGGGAACAGACACAAAAGATACGCTCAGCATCTTTCCAAATTACTGTTCTGCTTTATTATGACGCAATTGAAGGTTTTTATGCACATGATTACGTAGGTATCACATTAATATTACAATTGTAGGTTTATGGCAACAAGGGGCGTTACATAGGCAGGCTAATGCTAATCAGGACTCGAAAGAATGTAAACATTTACTGAAAACATTATTAGTGCCGTGTGCACAGTGAGGGCAGAGTGCAATACATACAAAATACAATACAATTATATACAGAACTTACAAATTTCCATTACAGATCCCACCGGGGTTAGAGCATAGGATTCCCTGGGACGTGGAGTCTAAGAGCCAGCAGGTGTTCACTAGAGGCTCTAGTGGTGAGGGATGGACTTGGCTGCAACTGGCTCCAGGTCGCCACCCCCAGGGTCCCCCAGCTCACATCCACAGTAAGCAACAGGAGGATAGGGATAGTAAAGGAATAAGCCAAGGTCAGGGCCATAAGCAGACAAGGACAACAGAGTTCACACCAAGGTTCAGGGTCACAGGCAAACAGGTATAGTCGGGGACACGCCACAGGTCAGGGTCATGAGCAGACAGGAATAGCAGAGAACACGCCAAAGTCGGTAACAGAAACAAATGTAGAGCACACGGCAGGCAGGAACAGGAAGCCAAAACACACAAAGGTTGATCAACAGGGCTGGCCTGCAGTGCAGGGGTTAATATAGAGTTCTCTGATAAGAGCTGGGGTGGAGCCATGCTAGAGGAGAGTTAATAAAAGCAGTCAGGTGAGAGTCAGCTGGTCTTTAGAGATGAACACATGGAGACATGTAAGCTGATAGACAAAACTCTATTGCATAACCATGACAACAAATCTGCAAAACGTTGGTTGAAGTGGTTTACGAGGGGCCGAATTTTGTAGAGCCAATCGTATCCAGGGTCTCCACGAGGACGACAGAGTTCACTGTTGTTGAAGTGCATGAACCACAAAATCTGCTCGTATCGTGCCCTGGCCATGGAAGCAGAGAACACGGGCATATGGTGAATTGGGTCAGTGGACCAATATGACTGCAACTCACTCTTTTTGGTTATGCCCATGAGGAGAGAAAGGCCCAGAAAGATCTTAAATTCGGAAACCTTAATTGGTTTCCAATCTCTGGCAAGGGAGGACTGGGGAATAGTGGCGATGTGATGACCAGCGTACAAATTACTTTGGTCCACAATAGATCTATAGAGATCTTCGGTGAAAAACAGTGAATAAAAATCAAGTGGCGTAAAATCAACTGTTTCCACATGAATGCCGGGTTGGCCAGTGAATGAGGGAAGTACGGGTGCTGCAGAAGTGGTGGGTTCCTAATTAGGATTGGCAAATGCAGTAGGAAGGGCACTATGGGCATGATGGGCCTGTGTTCATCTGTTTGGTGGCAGCGGGACACTACTTGTGCTTGCCATTCGCCAGCTTGAACTGCACTTATGGGACTCGCCATGTCACCAAGTGTTACTGCAGTTCTGGATGTACGACCAGGGTGTACTAGGCCACTGGTGCTTGCCAGTTCACCAGAAGGAATAGCGGCGCTAGTACTTCTCTGCTCCACACGAGAGCCCTGCGGTTCTTGCACCTCAACAGCAGAAGAAGAAGATTGGGGTCTGGTACGCCTGACCTTGGCAGGGACCACAACTCTGTCGTCAGAGCTATCTGTCATGGAGCCGTTGCTGTCTACAGGTTCGTATTCTGAGCCTGAATCTGACAGATGAGTGACTTCCTCTTCACTATCTGTCATGCTCAGAAACGTGTAGGCCTCTTCACTACAGTACCTTTGATTTGCCATTTTGGGCTCCAAATTTAGTGGTACAGTAGTGAGGCTCACAGGTAAAAAAGGTCCTGACTGTTAGCGACTGTATCAAAACGCTACCAAAAAACTGTTAGCGATCGCAGGGATCAGGCCTGGCTCTGCGAACGCTGCAGTTATGTGTTTAGTGTTTTGTAAGTAACAGTGATCGATCGATACTGCACTTGGGTGGGCTGGGCGGAGGGGCAAAATGTAGGTGCTACCAGGTATCTGGGCTGATCCCACTAACACTGCATTTTTGGGAACCCTAAACTGCTGGGGACACTAGTATAGATCTGATCGGATCAGATATTGATCTGTTCAGATGCTATACCACTAAGGGAGGTGTATGCTGCGTGCGTGGGTGTTAGCAGTACTGGCACTAACCTGACGTTGCCTGGGGCGACGCAGACCCTACCTGATCCTAAAACCTAACTTATATCACCCGCCGGGTGATTAGGGGGTTAAACCTTTATTAGGTAATAAACGGCGGGTGCCCTGACACTATAAAAAACTAACTAACCAGCGTCACCCGTAACAGTTATACGGTGACCACTGGTGAAAGGGTTAACTAGGGGGCAATCAGGGGGTTAAAACCATTACTAGGTAGTATATGGGGTACCTGACGCTATAAACACCTAAATACTTACCTGCCTAACTAGCGTCACCTGTGACACTAATACAGCGATCAGATAAACAATCGCTTAGTGACACTGGCGACGGGGGGTGATCAAGGGCTTAAAACTTTATTAGGGGGGGTTAGGGGTGTACCCTAGACCTAAAGGGGCCTACCACTAACTGCCCTACCACTTATAACTGTCACAAAATGACATCAATGCAATAGTCAGAAAAAAAACAAAAAACTGCTATTGGTGTCACTGTGACAGGGAATACAGGGGGGTGATTGGGGGGTGAAAAGTGTGCCTGCATGTTCTACTGTAAGTGTAGTGTTTGGTGCTTCTTCTTCTTCTTCTCTCCTCGGGAAGCCGGAGCGAAACGGCTTCACGAGGAGCGATGACATCACTTCCTCTGCCGCTGTTTACATTACAGCAGCAAAGATTCTGATTTGTCCAGAGGGTTCGTGAGGGGGTGGCCATGAATCAGTGGCCTCCCCCTCAGCTCCGATCGCTCCTGACGGTAATCTGACTGCCGCAGGCACCGGAGGGGGGGTCCAATCGGACCCCCCGCCCACGGGCAGCCAGGGACATACAGGTAAGCCCTTATGCCTGCCCATGCCATTGTGCCGACGTACATCGGTGTGCGGCGGTCAGCAACTGGTTAAGAGTAACTCCACCTTTGTTGAGAAAAAAACATTCCCCTCCGGGTGATCTATGTACATTGCTGGGATTTTTAACAAACTTTGTAGCAGATTCATACCTTTTGTTATTGTGAAGAAATAGCTGGCTGTTTGTGTCCATGTGCAAAATCAATGTGAATGGGAGTGATTTTAGAATCATCAATCAGCTGCTACACCTGCAGGGCTTTAATGAGGAAAGTGGCAGGGGGTCCCTTTAAGCACAATTTTTCTTTGGGAGTATCTCACCAAAAAGGACATTTTTGCTGCAGGGAGTGCCCAAAATCTCACTTGTATCTTATACTTTTTTTATAATCAGTAAGCCAATCACATACACAGAAAGTAACATATTTGGGGGGGGGGGGGGAGCGGATTGTACACCATCTGTATACAGGACACCTCCAGGTAGCCATATTGCATTGCATTTTACAGAAAATTATAGTGCTGCAGATTGAAAAGGAAAGGTTATTTTTAATAACATTATATTACAATATGGGGCTTAAAAAATAGGATTTTTTATAACAGCTTACCTGTAAAATCCTTTTCTTTCGATGGACATCACAGGACACAGAGCCACAGTAATAAATGATGGGTTATGTAGGTACCACTAGGTATTGGACACTGGTCACACCCTAATCAGGAAGTTCAACCCCCTATATAATCCCTCCCCTTACAGGGATACCTCAGTTTTGTAGCAAAGCAATATAAGTGTATTAGAAGAGGGGCGGGACCTCTGTGTCCCGTGATGTCCATCGAAAGAAAAGAATTTCACAGGTAAGCTGTTATAAAAAATCCTATTTTCTTTCTCGGACATCACGGGACACAGAGCCACAGTAATAACTGATGGGATGTCCCAAAGCAATGCCAACTGAGGGGGGGAAATCACAACCAAGTAGGGTGCAATCAGACCTGAGGACCTTGTACCGCTGTCTGCAGCACACTACGCCCAAATGCGATATTCTCATGCCTTTTCACATCCACCTGATAAAATCTGGTGAATGTATGGACTGAAGACCAGGTTGCGCCTTGCAGATCTGAGCCATAGAGGCCTGGTGATGCACTGCCCAGGAAGCACTTATAGCCCTTGTGGAATGTGCCTTGATCTGAAACGGAGGAATCTTCTGTTTCAAACCGTAAGCCTGAATAATCAATTGTCTAATCCATTTCGAAATGGTAGCTTTTGACGCTGCCTGTCCTCTACTGGGACCCTCTGGCAGCACGAACAAAATGTCCGTCTTGCAAATTTGAGCAGTTGCTTCCAGATAGGCCTTGACTGCTCTTATTACATCCAAAGAATGTAGTGATCTTTCTTCCGGAGAACAGGGATCTGGAAAAAAGGAAGGCAGAACAATGTCTTGGTTTCGATGAAAATCTGAAACCACCTTCGGTAAAAAACTAGGATGAGGGCGCAATACCACTCTATCCTTGTGTACAATCAAATAAGGCTCTTTACAGGAAAGAGCTGCTAATTCTGATACTCTTCAAGCAGAAGAGAGGGCTACCAGAAAAATTAGTTTCCTTGTCAGCAAGATCAAAGGAATCTGACGTATTGGTTCAAAAGGCTGTTTCTGTAACACCGACAGAACCAAGTTCAAGTCCCAGGGGTTTAGGGGCGCCTTAACCGGAGGATTAAGATGCATTACTCCCTGCATAAAGTTTCGGACCAAAGAATGCGAAGCAAGTGGCCGTTGAAACAATACTGATAAGGCAGAGACCTGGCCCCTGATGGTACTCAAGGCCAGCTTAATCTCTAATCCTAATTGTAGAAAATCAAGAATTCTACCTATGACATATTTTCTGGGATGCCAACCCCTGGATTCACACCAGGATACATAAGCTTTCCAGACTCTATGATAAATCATTCTGGAAGCTGGCTTCCTTGCATTGATCAAGGTAGATATCACAGGACCTGAAAGCCCACGACTCTTCAGGACATGGGTTTCAGTATCCAAACCGTCAAATTTAGCGATTGTAAGACAGGATGGAACACTGGACCTTGAGATAACAGGTCTGGGCGTACTGGTAGAGTCCACGGGGAACCCACCGTCATCCTTACTATTTCTGCATACCAAGTCCTTCTGGGCCAAGCGGGGGCCACCAGAAGTACTGACCTCCTTTCTTGCCTGATCCTGCGAAGGAGTCGTGGCAGTAGCAGAATAGGCGGGAATGCATAAATCATTGAGAACCAATGCCAGGGAATCACTAACGCATCCGTCTCGCATGCAAGAGGATCCCTTGTCCTTGCCACAAATCTGTCTATCTTTTTGTTGAATCGGGATGCAAAGAGATCTACATCTGGAACCCCCCATCTTTGGCATATGGCCCAAAAGACATCAGGATGCAGAGACCATTCCCCTGGGAGTAACTGCTGGTGACTTAGATAGTCCGCCTGCCAGTTCTCTATCCCTGGAATGAAAACTGACGACATGCATGGCACATGCATCTCTGCCCAGACTAAGATCTGGTTCACCTCCTTTTGAGCAGCCCGGCTCAGGGTGCCTCCCTGATGATTGACATAAGCCACTGCTGTGGCATTGTCGGACTGAACCCTGTAGCCTGATAGCCCAGGCCTTTAGGGCTAGATATACCGCCCAGATCTCCAGAATGTTGATGGGTAAGGTCCTCTCGGTCTTGGACCATAGCCCCTGGATCACAGATTGTTCCAGAACTGCTCCCCAACCTGACAGACTGGCATCTGTTGTTACCACCGTCCAGGTAACCGGTAGAAAGGATTTCCCCTTCTTCAGGTTTTCGGGTATTAGCCACCAATTGAGGCTCTGGCGCACCGCCTGAGACAGGAGCATCGGAAAGTCTAATCCCTGAACCTTCTTGTTCCAGGCCGACAGAATACTGTGTTGCAACAGTCTTGAATGAAACTGAGCATAGGGAACTGCTTCGAATGAAGACACCATCTTTCCCAGCAGCCTCATACAAAGGCAGACAGAAGGACCCTTCTTGCTCCTGACTGTCAGAATCAACTCCCTTAAAACAGTAACCTTTGCCTGAGGAAGAAATACCTTCTCCTGGCTTGTATCTATGATCAGACCCAAATACTCTAGTCTTCTTACTGGTTTTAGGAAAGATTTTTCTAGGTTGAGGATCCAACCTAGGTGTTCGAGATACTTGACCATGGTCCTCAAGTTCCCGTTCAAGGAGGCTACCGACTGGTCTATCAAAAGCAGGTCATCTAGGTATGCTATGACAGTTATACCCTGAGCCCTTAATCTGGCCAGAGGAGGAGCCAAGATCTTCGTGAACACTCGAGGTGCAGTGGCTATCCCGAAAGGCAGAGCCACAAACTGGAAATGGTGCCCTCCTATCTCGAAGCGCAGAAACTTCTGATGAGCAGGAAAAATGGGCACATGTAGATATGCATCTCTGATGTCTATTGATGCCAAAAATTCTCCTCCCTGCACGATGGAGACTACTGTCTGAATTGATTCCATGCGGAAGGACTGTATCCTTAGGAATCGATTCAGATCCCTTAAATCCAGAATGGGTCTGACATCCCCATTTGGTTTTTGGACCGTAAAAAAGTTGGAATAGAAGCCCAATCCTTGATCCTTTGTGGGAACCACCATAATGATCACAAAAGTCGCTCTAACGCTAGAAGGAGCGACTGCTTCTTCTCTGGGTCTCTGGGAACACTTGATCTGAGGAAACGAGGAGAGGGAAATTCTTGGAACTCCAGCTGGTACCCTAAGGTTACCGTGGAGATTACCCATCTGTCCTGGAAGTCCTCCTGCCAGAGCCTTGAGAACTGTAGCAGTCTTCAACCCACTCGAGCGAGCAAGGGCGCCCCTTCAGGAAGAGGCCTTAGTGTCTCGTCTAGAAGACTTCTTCCCCCAGGACTTCTTTTGTCCCTGGGGTTGACTCTTGTTTCTTGCCCCAGACGGAAGAGGCCGTCATGACTGCCTGGAGGCTTATGCCCCTGGTGCTGGGGAAAGAGTCCGTTTGAAAGAGGGACGCTTACTCTTCTTCTTAACAGGTAAGAGAGTGCTTTTCCCACAAGAGATTCTCTTGATATAGTTACCCAAGTCTTCTCCAAACAACCTTGCACCACGAAAAGGAAACCCAGCCAAGAGCTTCTTACATGGTGCTTCGGCTGACCAATTTTTCAACCATAAGATTCTATGCATATGCACCAACCCAAGTGAAAGACGAGAGGTTTGCATGATAGAATCTCTGATGGTGTCAACAACATAACATAAGGCCGCTGGAAGGTTAGCGAACCCCTGGGCCTGCTGTTCAGGTAGAACCTGCTTAACATGGTCTCTTAAGGATTGACAGACTCCAATCCTGCTACTGCAGGTTGAGCCACTGATCCTGCTAAGGAAAAAACATCCTTCAATAAGGATTCCATCTTTTTATCCACAGGATTCCTGAGCATCTGAGCATTGTCTACAGGACAAGTCAGACTACTATTTATAGAGGAAATGGCCGCATCAATGGCCGGCATTCCCCACATCTTAATAAATTTTTCTTCCATAGGATAAAGTGTTGAAAACTTTTTTGGCGGAAGAAAACGCTTATCTGGGTGATCCCACTCAGAATAAAGGAGCTTTTCAAGCAAATTATGAACAGGAAAAGCATGTGCTGTTTGAGAAGGTTTCAGCGACCCCAAAGAAGAAGAGGGTTCCCTAACTGATTCAGATACGGGCAACTTAAATGTGGAGCGGACCAATCTAGTAAGGATCTGTACTAAGACTTTATCCTCTTGGGAAGTCGAAGAGGGTCCCTCTCCACCAGATTCCTCCGAAGAGGAATCATCTGTCCCATCCTGATCCTCTGAAAGGGATTGTTCTCCTTTATCCCAGAGCTCCTCTGCCTGAGGGTCTTGGGAAACAGAGGAAGGCCTAGTACGTTTTCTTCCACTGAGTGAAGATGTAATCAAGGCCATTAATCTTTCCTCTAAACCAGCAATGGTTGAGGAAAAAAACCTCTTGTGTAATGTATATAGGGGCTGAAGTGCCAGAAGCAGGTACAGCCCCAGACCCCAACGGCTCTCCCTGGCCAGCCATCCCTGGCCCCTCAGGGGGGGAGGATGCTGCAGACAGGGGGTCCTCAGAGCCTGAACGAGATCCCCTAGTATCTCTGGTTCTGGGGGTATTTGAACCTCTTCTACCCATAGTGCAAAGCAACAAGGTGGAGGTATCCAAAAATGAACACTGACTGCTGAGCGATGTAGTCTGGCAAAGCCTTGCTACCAAATGCCCAGTCTGGTGTTACCTTAGTAAATGCAGCCTAGGAGAATGCCTGTGTCCCACCTTACATGCGACTGTCAGCTCTGTGTCCCTCCAAAGGCTCAGAGCACCTGTAAAGTGTGCTTTGAAATAGCCCTGCTTCTGGCAATGCGGGCTTCTGGGCACGCTGATGCTGTGCTGATGCCTCGCCCCCCCTCTACCGACCCCCCCCCTTCGTTTTCTCGAAAAAAGTGCGCTTCACGCGAGAGCCGACCCTTCCGGGACAAGCATGGAAGAAGGTTGGGGGTGGAGGAGGAAGGAGAGAGGCCGGCAGAGATGAAGCCTTGCACGTGCAATGGCAGCGGCGGCGGCGGTGACAGTGCGGTGTAAAACTGCCTTACCGCCCTCCCGCGGCCTCCCCCTAGCCTGGGGGGAATATCCCAGAGGAGAAAACCACCCAACCCATCCTACCTGGAGCCGGTCGGAGGAGCTTGTGCAGCTTCGAACGCTGAGACAGAAATCAGCATGAGAAGGTATGTGCTCTTGGCAGCCCCGGTGGTCACAATAGGCATAGCATGCATTTACCTTAAAGGAGAAAACCTACTAGAATTCAAAAATTCTGTGGAATCTCCTCTTACCTTATCCAGCCGCAGGATTCTGTATATACAGACCCAAGCTTCACCTCTCACGGTTGGGCTCAGTTTGAAAAAACCTTCAGAGACTGGGGCCCCCTACGGATAGGGGGATCCACAGTTCTGGCCCTGTAAAGCACCCAGCCAGAAATAAAGTGTTAAAGACCCTTTTCTGATATGCGGGGTGTGGTATACCACACCATTTCAGGTACACACTACTAACTGGCCACTTATACGCACACTAGGGAGCGCCACAACCCCCTTTCACAATATTCATACACTTATAGACCCTCTCTGGGGAGCTATATCAGGGGAGGCTGCATACCTAGTAAGGATCCTAAGCGCAGTCACCTATTATTTATTTATTTTTTAAAATTTTTTGGCAATATAGTGTCTAATGTTTGCAAATTAGAATCCAATCAGGATTACGCTATGTTGCTCTTCCTTTCTTTTTTGGGGCAATGTCTGTGAGAACAACTCCTAGGTAGGAGTTTAGTATCCCTAACATCCAGGCTCTGTTTATACGTGGAGGATAGTGGGCTATTCACGGTCTAAGGAGCGATTTAGTGGTGTCTCCATCCCAAGAAAGGCCCCGACCGGGTTAAGGTCACAAGCTTTCCTAAGCTTGCCGGTTGGTAAGCGCGTATTTTATCCATATCACAGTGGTGCGGTGAAGGTTTTATCCAGTGGTATTTGCATTTTTACCTAGAAAGGGACCCCTGTTCTTGGTTCCTCATCTACCTCACCCTCTGAAGATCTTCACTGACTAGAACTGATATTGATTCCCTTGATTTGATCATGAACTATATGAATTAATAATTATTATTCACTTAATTTATTTATCACTTTTATATATATATATTTTTTTTCTCATTTGGTTTACAGCGCTGCTTCTTCTGTTTACTGATTGTTTAGTGTGTGTATCTCACCTGTAGCGGCTGCTTTTCTTTATAATTGTTTGTCTCATTATTACTTGATTGTGTTAATTGTGTGTATGTATACAGCGCGGTGGTCTTTCCTCCCTATACCTAGTAAGGATCCTAAGCGCAGTCACCTATTATTTATTTATTTTTTTAATTTTTTTGGCAATATAGTGTCTAATGTTTGCAGATTCTAAGCAACTTTCTAGCAAAAAACTTTTTTTTTAACATGTGCGTAAAAAATAAAAAAATGTCCCCAGACAGGAAGTGCTGTGTTCAGCTAAATGCAGGTTTCAAAGCAGAATATACCCGTGACACATGGCGAATGTGAAAGCAGAATTCTGGCATTATATTATTCAGGATGTCACTAATTTGACCACATTTCCTCTCTTCCACAGGAAACTCCCAGGTGGCTGACATGACAACAGGCTTTACATCCAATTATGGTACAAAGCTCCTTTAAAAAAATATTTTTTAAAAGCCTTTTCTTTCTCGGACATCACGGGACACAGAGCCACAGTAATAACTGATGGGTTATGTAGGTACCACTAGGTATTGGACACTGGTCACACCCTAATCAGGAAGTTCAACCCCCTATATCACCATATTCATACTATATTGCCAAAAGTATTGGGACACCCCTATTTGAAATATTTGGCTATAACAGAAGGCAGTTTGTTCACAGAGGGCTGGAGTGTGGTACAATAAAGAGTTGGAGATTAGGTCAGGATCGATGGTGTCCTCAATACTGAGAAATACAGGTAGCTACCTATCCATCATGCCATACCATTGGGGAAGCATATGATTGGCCCAAAATGTATTCTGCAGCTGGGCAACAACCCCAAACATACAGCCAATGTCATTAAGAAACATCTTCAGCATAAGGAAAAACAAGGAGTCCTGGAAGCGATTGTTTGGCCCCAATAGAGCCCTGATTTCAACATCATGGAGTCTGTCTGGGATTACATGAAGAGACAGAAGGATTTGAGGCAGCCTACATCATGAGAAGATTTGTGGTTACATCTCCAACTCAGATGATACCATTAGCCTTGACCGGGGCTGTCGGATTCAAATAAACTTCGGCTATTCTTTGTATCATGGTTTCTCATAAGCCGATATGCCGAAGTACAGAGAACATAAAGTTCCAATTTATGCGGTCAAACAACTTTTCAGCATCTGTGCTAAGGAAAACACAGGGGGTACGGGTGGAGGTGGCTACATGAAGGAGGTTGAGTACTTTGGTCGTGTTGTCTTGCTTCTCTAGAGGGGATGAAACCCACTTGATCCAAATGAACTAATTCTTGTAGGTGTTGGGCTAGCCAGGTAGCTAAGATTTTAGTAAACAGCTTGAGGTCGATATTGTAAAGCGATATGGGTCTATAACTACCACAAGAGGCAGGATCCTTGCCCTCCTTATGTATAACAGAGACATGTGCCTTCAAGGTGTCCCTAGGAAAGACCGATGTAGACTGATGTAGAGATTGTGCTATCCATTTTTGAGAGCCAGGAGAGATAGAGGAAAAGTCTGAAGAAGTGTCTACAGAAGAAATTAGGGGGACATTAAAATCCCCACCCAAAATCAGTTGGCCTTCCACGAATTCTAGAAGCTTATTGAGAGTACAGTTAATAAAGACATCCTGATGATCATTAGGTGCATAGATAGTTGCCAATGTGACTTGTATGTCCCCAATTGAGCCTTTAATGAATACAAAACGTACCTAAGTGTCCACACAAAGGTCACAGCAAGTCTATGGCAATTGACTAGATATTAGAATGGAAACTCCCTTGGATCTAGCGGCTACATTAGTAGAATGATATGTCAGAGGATAGAATCTATTCCTAAGAATAGGGAATTTGTCAGTCCTGAAGTGGGTCTCTTGGCTAAATGCTACATCGGCACGGAAGTGCTTCAGATTATTCAGAAGCATACGCCTTTTCTCGGGTATGTTAAGGCCCTTTGCATTTAGTGATATTATCTTTATGTTGTCCATCGCCAAGTCAGATGGGTGGGAGGTAAAAAAAAGGGGGGGGAGGAAGGGGAAGAGCGTGGAGGGAAGAGAGAGGTTAGATTAGATTTACAGATTGGTGAAAGGAAATAAAAGAGAGGCTGTTGAACAAATGCCCCGATACTACCTTCAAATCTAAATTTGTCAAAAATGTATTTTGCAAAGGCACACGTCAACCACACTCAGTTGGTGAAGGCCCAGCGAGAGCGGTCCCAACTCATCTCACCCATCTCACCCCATTCACCCTAGCTAGGATGGGTGGCAATCAATAGTATAAATGATATACAATAAACAATATATATTATAGTGTTTCTCACAGTAGAGCCTAATGATGTCTATGTCTCATCACCCCTTTCCCCCCCCACTATGAGGGGGGGTGGGAAGAAGAGGGGATAAAAGGGCCCCCGGGTGATGCGAAACAGACCTCATGTGATGAATGACACCTCAAAGTGGCACGTAGTGGGAATTAACATTAGTTGACGCACATCATGTAGGCAGTGAATATCTGCAATATATGAAATATGTCTTTCACAGGGCTCAGCTCATGTCATATTATGAGCCGTGTCACAGGAGTCCTCCACACGTAGCCTCCACCCCCACCGAGCCAAAGTATAGTAAGCACCATAAAAAGGGTGGCGAGTGCCAGGGGCAATAAACGATCAGAGTGCCACATAGAGGAGGAGTAAAAACCAGGGCTCCACACTAGGGAGAGAGGATATCTCGCCCCCCGAAAGGAGGCCAGCATCCAAGGCAGACACCAACTGTCTTTGGTAAATCCACTACCTTCCCCTCTTCCCCCCAACAATCAGGGAGGGGGAGGAAGTGGAGGAACACCCCATTCACCACAAAACTTGCAAGAATAATAAAGTGAGATAAAACATGGCTAATTAACTGATACATGTCCGCCACAACCCGAAGGCTCCAGCGTACATATACTGTCAAGAACGTAATAAACGATATATAATATAATAGGTATTTCTGGATGCAGTTATAACTAAAAGGCATCAACTAAAACATTAGGGCACTAAGATCTTCAGTCCACAGTAGACCCGGATCATAGGGTCGGTATCCAGGCAGAGAGTAGCAGGGATACTGATCTCCCTGCGAAGAAGCTAACACATGTGCCAGCCATCCCTGCAGGGAGGTCGCAAACCCTAAGGAACAAAGTCCTGCAGACTGGGGGTCTATGACCGCACTTCAATTCCATGGTCCCTTGTTGTAAACAGAGTAATGCCCCATACACATGATCGGACATTGATTGGACATTCCGACAACAAAATCCATGGATTTTTTCCGACGAATGTTGGCTCAAACTTGTCTTGCATACACATGGTCACACAAAGTTGTTGGAATTTCCGAACATCAAGAACGCGGTGATGTACAACACGTGCGACAAGCCGAGAAAAATTAAGTTCAATAGCCAGTGCGGCTCTTCTGCTTGATTCCAAGCATGCATGGCACTTTGTGCGTCGGAATTTTGTACACATGATCGGAATTTACGCGAACGGATTTTGTTGTCGGAAAATTTGAGAACCAGATCTCAAATTTTGTGTGATGGAAATTCCAATGGAAACTGTACGATGGAGCCTACACACGGTCGGAATTTCTGACAACAAGCTCCGATCGCACATTTTACTTCGGAAAATAAAAGCTAATAAAGGGTCTGGAGGATCTTAGTTATGAGGAAAGGTTGCAAGCACTGAACTTATTCTCTCTGGAGAAGAGACGCTTGAGAGGGGATATGATTTCAATTTACAAATACTGTACTGGTGACCCCACAATAGGTATAAAACTTTTTCGCAGAAGAGAGTTTAATAAGACTCGTGGCCACTCATTACAATTAGAAGAAAAGAGGTTTAACCTTAAACTACGTAGAGGGTTCTTTACTGTAAGAGCGGCAAGGATGTGGAATTCCCTTCCACAGGCGGTGGTCTCAGCGGGGAGCATTGATAGCTTCAAGAAACTATTAGATAATCACCTGAATGACCGCAATATACAGGGATATGTAATGTAATACTGACACATAATCACACACATAGGTTAGACTTGATGGACTTGTGTCTTTTTTCAACCTCACCTACTATGTAACTATGTAAGTCCGAACCGCGTGTACGGGGCATAAGGGGGAGCAAAAGTTACATAGTTACATAGTTAGTCAGGTTGAAAAAAAGACACAAGTCCATCCAGTTCAACCTTAAAAACAATACATTAAATAGTCCATAGGAGAAACTGCTGTAGATGTTATCCCTCCGTTGACGATGGAGCCAGTCAGCCACACTGTGGTCTAGGTGGAGGGTTTCTCCAGGAGGTCGATGAGCCTGGGCGGCCAACCGGTTGCGGGAGAAAGAGCAGCTAATTCGGGACAGAGATGGGAGCTGTTTCAATGAAGGCAAAGAGAGCCGGGAGATCTTCTGGTGTGTGGAGGGTGAAGGACTGTTCCCTGTGGAATGTGATGGAGAGAGGGAAGCCCCATCTGTAAATAATGCCCAGCTGATGGGCAAGACCTATAACCGAGCAAAGCAAGGCTCGTCGCTGCAGTGTTGCCCTGGATAAGTCTGGGAGAACCTAAACAGACGCCCCATCAAAGTCAATAGCTCCAGTCTCCCATGCCTTGCGTAGGACAATCTCTTTGTGGGTATAGTGGTGCAACCTGCAGACAACGTCTCTTGATCTAGCGGGATCATTGAAGAGAGGACTTGGGGCTCTATGAATCTTGTCAAACACCAATTGCGCCGGGAGGGAGACGCCCGTGATGTTGCGGAAGATAGCAGCCGCTGTTTTCGAGAGGTCTTCTGTTCCAGTTGCCTCTGGTAAGCCCCGGAGCTGTAGGTTGTTACGCTTGCTCCGGTCTTCTATATCTTCCATATGTAGTTGTAGTTTCTTCCAACTGGCCGATAAGGGTCTCTATGTCAGTTTTGGTTGGTAGGGTTTGTAATAGGGATCTCAGCTCAGCATCCGCTCGAAGTGTTAAAGGGTGATAAGATGAGCCCTGTGGGTTTTAGTGAAAGGCCGCAGAGTATCAGAGTAGGCTTCTGAGTCTGCGGGAGAATCCCATGGATCCAAGGCCTCAGGTAGTAGGCTACATGTTTCCGTCATCTTAGGATCAGGGAAGGCCATCTGGCAACTCGGGAAGAACCGCTGAATTTCTCCATTAGATTTAGCAGTCTGGTTTGCCTTTGAGTTGCTCTTCATTTTCCATTTCTTTGCTGAGAGCATAACGTGAGTGATTGAGCAGAATAAGCCGGGGTAGATAGGAGATGGTCCGGAGCTCAGCAGGCTTGCGTCTCTACTCGGCCGTGTCAAGACCATTCCCCCCTGTTCTGCATATTTAGGGGTATTTAGCCAATCCCCAGGAGGTGGGCCTGGCAGGGAACTAAGTGAGCCCTTAAATAGACATGAGTCATGCTGGCAGGAAAATCAGGTGGAAGATGGAGATGCAGTACTGAGGAGGCCCTTTTTTTTGTAATTCCTTTACTAGTATAAAATAGTCATGGGAAACACATACATTAGAGGTATGCATCTAAGTACGTCATCAACAGAAACTCCAACATATGAACGGCTAATCAAGAGCACTAAGACAGCGATCTCAGAGGAAGTATTCAATCGAACGATTCAAAAATTTGACTGTAGCATATATAGAACTGCTCCCCCCAATGTCAGGGGAGCAAACATCATATTAGCAATGAAACAGCAGAAGGCACACATGGTGAGGTCATGCAGGTCGACAGGTGGAAGACTTTGAATGATCCAAGGGGTTCCACTGATCTATCAATCAGAAATTAGAAAGAGCGGGAAGGAGAGAGAAAGAAAGAGGATCAAGGGAAGGGTGAACGGGACAGTGGAAGGGACTTAAAGGACCCCAGTCATCCCTCTCCCAGGGTAGAGCGAGGCATGCGGAAGTTCACCGGGCAGTGGAGAGCTCATCAAGATAGGCATCAAGATATACAAATAATAACAAAATAATTCCATGGCCTCCAAATTTCCGTACATGTTTCTTCCATTTTTCCCAGTGTGGCTGTGAGTTCCTCCATGTCATGTAAGTTATTGACTTTAGCGAACCACAGAGCCTTCGTGGGGGGGGGGGGGGGGTCAGCATTTCTCCAGCGAAATGGGATGCAGGCCTTTGCAGTGTTTAGGAGTTCTATTTAGGAGAAGATTTGTATTTTTTAACAGTTTGATTCATCAAGTGCAATAAACAGGCTGCAGGGTTAGCATGCAGATCAACAGCTGTAAGTGGTCAAATGACAGAGACATCTTGCCAAAACTGTTGAATTTTAGGACATTCCCAGAAAATGTGGACCATAGTCCCACCCACCGCGCCACAACGCCAACAGGAATCCGGGACCTGGGGGAACATACGGTGAAGCTGGGAGGGGACCCTGTACCATCGAGTAAGGATCTTATAACTAGTCTCCTGTACCCACGTGGCAATGGACGACTTTTGAGAAAAATTGAGGACCTTTTAGTCTTTAGACTGGAGTAATGCCGCATACACACGGTCGGACTTTTCGTCTACAAAAGTCCGACGGACGCCGACGAACTAAAGCTGGCTGACAATCCGATCGTGTGTGGGCTTCCCCGGACTTTCAGCGGACTTTCAGCGGGCTTTTCCAGCCGCAAATCTGACGGACTTTAGATTTGAAACATGCTTCAAATCTTTACGTCGTAACTACGCCGGACCCAGAAATCCGCTCGTCTGTATGCTAGTCCGACGGACAAAAAAACGACGCATGCTCATAAGCAAAAACTAAACGGAAGCACTCGATCTAGTAAAACTAGTGTTCGTATTGTAGGTAGCACATTCCTCACGCTGCAAATTCTGTGATCGTTGAATGCAGCGCATTAATGTCTTCTTTAATAATGCTATAAGAACGAAGATGTTTTGCTGTTCATATTCAGAGAGTTCTCCCAAACTGATTTCTGGATTCTTTTTCTCTTTGATCTCATGAATGATATAGTATTATTTCTAAAAACAATGTCTCCATACTAATAATAATTTTTACACTTGTTTTTTTTGGGGGAGTCATCTTTTATTTTAGATTTTCTCCAGATGTTTATTTTATGATTGTTGTCAAACTTTATTTATCTTTATCTACCTTGTTTTGTTTTTTTTGGGTTTGCAAAGTTACCACAAAGAACTATTTTTTTTTTTTTTTAGTTTTGTAGTTCTTAAATTGAACACAAATACATTTTTCTTTCATTTTTGTTTGTTTTTAATGTTGTTTGTTTTAACTTACCACAAAGAACCATTTTTTTGTTTATTGTGATTTTTTCTTTTGTATATAAAGTTAACACAAAGAACCTTTTTTTGGTTATGTATAATTTTTTTTTTTTTAAGTTACCACTAGAACATTATTATTTTTTTTTGTGTGTTTTTGCAACCTCAAGGAGATTGTTGTCCCTTGTTAATTTGACATTGTGTCTAAATCAATGATTTAAATTAAAACACATAAAGTCTTTTCATAAACTCAAATATCCATTTATTTATGGTCTAAAGAAAATAAAGAGGAAGTCAACGCTGGAAAAAGTCTGTGGACAAGAAAATTGGGATCTTGAGGAGTCCATATAAGAGGGAGCACAATCTGGTCCAGGAATCCCAGAGATCAACAGCAGCAGCAGCAAATGATATAGATGTCCCCAGACTGTAGTACTACAACAGCCTGCGTCTTCTGTCAGACCAGACTGAACCCAGGTCATCACTTTCTTCTCTTCCCTGCAGCCTTTCCTCCACGCTGCCCTGCAGCCTTCCTTGCAGCCTTTCCTGCAGCCTTCTTTGGAGGCTGTGGCTCTGGTGTTTGAGTTGTGGCAGGAGGAGAAGGAGGAGGAGGAGGGGGGCTGCCTCATGTAATTGTGTGTTGCTGGTTAGCTCGCCCTGCAGCCCCTTGTGTATTGTTTCCCCAAACAGTCTCTCACAAATGAGGCATTGGCCCCACTCCATTTTAAGCAGCCTGCTGGCTAAGTAGCACCCATAGGCCTCTTCAGCTTCAGGGGGGCTCCTCAAAAAATTGGTGGCCTCTCGCATGAGGCGCAGGGATGCCTCCTTTGTCACCGTCCCCTTCCTAGCCCTTTTTTTTGGAAGGCGGAGGGGAGGCACTTGCGATTTTATCAGGCTCCTATTGGGCCCAGCCACCTCCTGCCTGACACTGGGTCCGGCCTCCTCCAGGATGACACTGGGTCCGGCCTCCTCCAGGATGACGCTGTATCCGGCCTCCTCCAGGCTGTCCATGGGCCCGGTCTCCTCCTGCCTGCCACTTTCCCCACATTCCTCCTGGCTGCCCTCATCCTGTGTATAAAAAAGGACATAGTTTTAGGTTTTTTTTGGGTTCATCAATGACACACAATTTGCTTCTCATGACTTGCAAATTCAATGTGAATGCATCTCTTAATAAAAGAGTCTAGAAATCAGACACCATAATTTTTTTAAGCAGGTGACAAACATATTTGGCCACTACTGTCAATTGATATGTATACATCATTTTTAGGAGAAAATTATTTTAATCAATTATAACATCCAGTTAACATCATTAATATTAGGACAGTAAATATTTGTGAAATTAATTTACCTGACTCCAGATGGTCACATCTGGTTCTTCCAGGATGGAAGACCCAGCTTGGTCCTCATCAGCCTCTGCTGGGGTGGAGGGAAGGGTGCATGGAAGAGTGCATGGAAGGGTGGAGGGAAGGATGGAGGGAAGGGTTGAAAGTGATGCCTTGGCTTCAGTCTGCTCATCAAGAAACCGTAGTTTATTGTAGTACCACAGCCTGGGTACATATACATCATCTGCTGATGCTCCTGATCAGTGTTGCCAACCGCCCGTTAATTTACGGGCAGCCCGTAAAAAGCACCCCATTTTCGGGGCGCCCGTGAATGCCCGTTACGGGCAGCCGGTGCCCGTAAAAAATATGGCTGCGGGCCGGCCATGCAACTGCGCATGCGCCGTTCCGAAGCCTGCAGGACTCGGGAAATATCGTACGAGCTCGGCAGGCCGGCGCATGCGCAGTAATGTAATGACGCCGCCTGGCGCCATTTTTGAACAGAAGCCGCCGGCCGCCGCTCGTTCTTCAGTTCTCGGCGGTTCAGCGGGGGGGAGCAGGAGGAGCCATGTTACCGGGCCCGGCCACGGCAGGACGTCAGTGAGTGAGTGACAGAAGTAAAAGCCTCTGACCATCTCCTGTGCTCGCAGCCTCTGCTCTGACCATGATCTCCTGTGCCCACAGCCTCTGCTCTGACCATCTCCTGTGCCCACAGCCTCTGCTCTGAGTCTGACCATCTCCTGTGCCCACAGCCTCTGCTCTGACCATCTCCTGTGCCCACAGCCTCTGCTCTGACCATCTCCTGTGCCCACAGCCTCTGCTCTGACCATCTCCTGTGCCCACAGCCTCTGCTCTGACCATCTCCTGTGCCCACAGCCTCTGACCATCTCCTGTGCTCGCAGCCTCTGACCATCTCCTGTGCCCGCCCCGCAGCCTCTGACCATCTCCTGTGCCCGCAGCCTCTGACCATCTCCTGTGCTCGCAGCCTCTGACCATCTCCTGTGCTCGCAGCCTCTGACCATCTCCTGTGCCCGCAGCCTCTGACCATCTCCTGTGCCCACAGCCTCTGACCATCTCCTGTGCCCGCAGCCTCTGACCATCTCCTGTGCCCACAGCCTCTGACCATCTCCTGTGCTCGCAGCCTCTGACCATCTCCTGTGCCCGCAGCCTCTGACCATCTCCTGTGCCCACAGCCTCTGACCATCTCCTGTGCTCGCAGCCTCTGACCATCTCCTGTGCCCGCAGCCTCTGACCATCTCCTGTGCCCGCAGCCTCTGACCATCTCCTGTGCTCGCAGCCTCTGACCATCTCCTGTGCCCGCAGCCTCTGACCATCTCCTGTGCCCACAGCCTCTGACCATCTCCTGTGCCCGCAGCCTCTGACCATCTCCTGTGCCCACAGCCTTTGCTCTGACCATCTCCTGTGCTCGCAGCCTCTGACCATCTCCTGTGCCCGCAGCCTCTGACCATCTCCTGTGCCCACAGCCTCTGCTCTGACCATCTCCTGTGCCCACAGCCTCTGCTCTGACCATCTCCTGTGCCCACAGCCTCTGCTCTGACCATCTCCTGTGCCCACAGCCTCTGCTCTGACCATCTCCTGTGCCCACAGCCTCTGCTCTGACCATCTCCTGTGCCCACAGCCTTTGCTCTGACCATCTCCTGTGCCCGCAGCCTCTGACCATCTCCTGTGCCCGCAGCCTCTGACCATCTCCTGTGCCCGCAGCCTCTGACCATCTCCTGTGCCCGCAGTCTCTGACCATCTCCTGTGCCCGCAGTCTCTGACCATCTCCTGTGCCCGCAGTCTCTGACCATCTCCTGTGCCCGCAGTCTCTGACCATCTCCTGTGCCCGCAGCCTCTGACCATCTCCTGTGCCCGCAGCCTCTGACCATCTCCTGTGCCCGCAGTCTCTGACCATCTCCTGTGCCCGCAGCCTCTGACCATCTCCTGTGCCCACAGCCTCTGACCATCTCCTGTGCCCACAGCCTCTGACCATCTCCTGCCCGCAGCCTCTGACCATCTCCTGTCCGCAGCCTCTGACTTATTCCTACATCATGTCTGCAGTCTCTGAGGGGGAGTCGGGAAAGGAGTCAAGAGTGGGAGCGCCGCCGGGATCATGGGGTCACGGGAGAAGGCAGACGTGTGTGGACTGTGGAGAGGAGACCATAGGAAAACCAGAACCACCAAGCTGGAGCCATCTGACTGAGCCCTGCACGATGCACCTGAGAGGAGGTCAGTGACAGCACCGCCAGGCCAGTCTAGGGGGGTTGCTGATGTAAGGGGGAGTGAATACAATAATGTAAGGGGCACTGATATAAAGGTTTCCCCCTAAATTAGTAACTCCCCTTACCTTAGTGTATTCACTCTGCGGAAGGTGGCCTCTGGTCACCAGAGTGCCCACCACAGCAGAGTTCCTGGCATTCCCCTTTACATCAAAGTCTGCAGGATTGCCCCTTACAGTGCAAAGGGGAACTCAATCTGCAGACCCTGATGTAATTGGGAACTCTGATGTAAAGTGAACACAGTGGAATCTGATATAAGGTGGTCTCTGGTCACCAGAGCCTCCCCTCTACATCTGAGTTCCCCCTTAGATCATGATCTGCAGCGTTCCCCTTTACATAAGAGTTCCCTTTCACTGTAAGGGGGATCCCTGCAGACTCTGATGTAAGGAGGGAACCTAGTGCTAGCTGGGTTATAGTAACCTGACCTTCATGTCAATGGAGAAATATGTTTTTTAACTTTTGTTTAGCTTAAACACATTGCTAATAGCACTAGCTATATGTTTATAGTTCAAATATGTATCCTTGTACTGTTTAGCACTGAAAATAGTAACTTTAGGTACTTTTTTGCAGCGCCAGTAAAAAATGCAGATCTGCCAGTAATTTTCATGATTTTTGCCAGTAAAAAAGTGGTGCCGTTTGTAAATTTTGTCATCCTGCCAGTAAATTTCACTTCAGGGGGTTGGCAACACTGCTCCTGATCTCATGGAATCCTGGATCTTGTTATGCTCCCTCTTATACATGTTGCTCAAGTTCCCAATTTTCTTTAACAACATCTCCATCGTTGCTTCCGGGATGGTCGTCTGGACAAATGTCAGAAGTCTCTCCAGCGTTGACTTCCTGACATGCTTCAAATAAAATTGAGGGTGTTTGACCTCCCACAGATTCCTCATCTCTATTTGTCAATGAAAGCCGACAAAAATTCTGGCTCTTTAAATTTGGCATTCATAATGTCTATAAAAGATAAAGACACAAGACAAAAAACACTTATGTTTCTGCTAAACCCTCATCATCCTATCCCTACATAGGCCTCATCAATCTGTCAAGCCATATAGGCTGCTTGCTACAAAGTTTTGACCAAATTTATACATTTAAAATTACCTTCGTTTTGTAGCGTCCCGGTCCACTATCACCTACGCACAGAACGTACGTACGACACAATACGTAACAACATTTTATACACTGCACATGCGTAATACTCCGCCTGCTTGGCCCGCCCCTGACGTTCTTTTTCTTTACGCATATACCCCGCCCTTGACTCTACGCACAGAACGTACATACGTACGACACGTGCGCAAGAACCCTCTTTATACACTGCGCATGTGTGAAACTCCGCATGCGTCACCCGCCCCTGACGTTCAGTTTTAACTCATATTCTCCCCCCCTTGACTCTACCCACAGAATGTACGTACGACACGTGCGCAAGACCCCTCTTTATACACTGCGCATGTGTGAAACTCCGCCTGCGTCACCCACCCCTGACATTCAGTTTTAACTCATATTCTCCCCCCCTTGACTCTACGCACAGAATGTACGTACGACACGTGCGCAAGACCCCTCTTTATACACTGCGCATGTGTGAAACTCCGCCTGCGTCACCCACCCCTGACGTTCGATTTTAACTCATATTCTCGTAGTGGGTGCGTAGTGGGATGAATAATGGCGGAGACACATCAGGTGTGTACTACCTCAGGTAGCGACGAAAGCTCGGAGGCCGGAACGTCACGATCTGGGAAGCCGAGATTTAAGGCCTCCAATATGTCCTTTAAAGAGATGGTGGAAATGGTGGCAATTCTGAAGAAAAAGGACTATGATGGGAAGTATGGACCGGACGCCCGGCCAAATTTGAGAAAAGCCAAAATAATGGCGAAGGTGGTGAAGACATTACATGTTTCTTTTTGGGTACGGCGCTCGAAAGATCAGATTCGGAAAAGATGGTCCGACCTCAAACTCCGGGAGCCGGATCAGTACAGACGGATCCGTAAAGTGCTGAAAAAAAGTAAGTACTTGTCGTGTGTTCATCTTCTGTTTATTACCTTGTATACTGCTCCATGTGCTTTTCTTTACTGTACGAGTTTTCCATCGTTGGAAACGATCTTTTAATAAACCTCGTTACATATATACAGATCTATCTATCTATCTATCTATCTATCTATCTATCTATCTATCTATCTATCTATCTATCTGATAGATAAATAGAGAGAGATAGATAAATAGAGAGAGATAGATAAATAGATAGATAGATAGATAGATAGATAGATAGATAGATAGATAGATAGATAGATAGATAGATAGATAGATAGATAGATAGATAGATAGATAGATATAGCTATATACATATATATATATATATAGATATAGATATATATTTATATAGATATATTTAGATATTGAGATATTTATAGATAGATATATAGATATCGATATATCTATCTATCCATCTATATGTCTTTATAAAATTTAAAATTTATTAAACTAGGAACTCTACACAAACAGACAATTTGTACACCACTTCACTACAATGTTTGAAGATTACTATGTATTAAAATATCTGTGTGCTAAGTATATTAATTTTTTGGTTCACATAGGGAAAAAATACTCAGCCAAGATGAACCCAGTCCCCCCCAACCGAAAGAACATGCTTGGGAAATCAGCCCAAGCCCCACTGAGGATGTGGAGGAAGGAGAGGTGGGCGACATGGGCACCCCACCAGGTGAGTGTCTGACATACCAGCTTACGGTAATCTATGCATGGCTGCATATTTTTTGATGAAAATTTTTAACTCTATTTTAGGTGATCTGGTTGTGCTTGACTCAAGCAACAGCGCCACCTCCGAGGATGTTTCGGAAGTATGCGACATGGGCACCCCACCACGTCAGTGTCTGAGACACCAGCTTATGGTAAGGTAAACTATGTATGTCTGCATATTTCTAAACACATCTTTTTTTCATTCAATTTTAGGTCCGAGTGACAATTTCACAACAGACAGTGCCCAACGACTAATTACTCAAATAATGGCCTGGAATGGGGAGATTGATCAAATGCGGAATCGGCTGGATCGTATGCAGCAGGAAATGAAGGACATGATCGATGTTTTGGGTCGAATCTAAATGCCCTTTTTCAACCCAAAAAACATCAATCATGTTCTTCATTTCCTTGTCTGCTGACCCCATTCTGGGCCTTCTCTTTTTTATTTGGTCGAAATTATATGCCTGTTTAACAAAAAAAAAAAAAAAAATCTAAAAAAAATGGAGGCCTGTTTTGAAAAAAAAAAAAAAACATAAAAATAGAAGCCTGTTTTCCAAAAAAAAAAAAAATTTTTTTTTTTTTTTTTGGTTTTTTACAAAACAGGCCTTTTTTTTTTTTTGGTTCTTTAAAGAGGCCTGTTTTTTAAAAAAAAAAGAGGCCTGTTTTTAAAAAAAAAAAAAAAAAAAAAAAGAAAAAAACCCCAAAAAATATATATTTTAAAATAAAAAAAATACCTAATTGTATTATTCCAAATTTGTAAATATATAGATATTTTTTTGACTATCAACATTTTTTACTAATGCATAAGTGAATGTATACAGAATATTAAAACATCTGTTTAGTAATTAACTAAATGTGTGGTTTGTTATTTCAATGCTCAGTATCAGTTTGTTTACATTTAAAATAGTTGTTTACAGTGACAATGGTGCTTATTTAGTCAAGGAAAATACACTTGGCACTACAAGTGCTCTACCATAACCTAGGAGAAGGCCAACAAGAAAGGCAAGCAATAAATATAATTCAATATTTCATCAAGATTTTTAATTTCGATAATTTAAATATCCTGGGGCATTGCAATGGCCCCCCTACCCATAAAATAATTTACATATTGCTCTCGAACTTGACGGGCACTTTGGGGGGCCAAGCCAGTACGGACAGTATCCAGGCCCGTCAGATTGTCACTAATAAGTCCGGCCTCAGGCCCAACTGGCACAATATAATTTGTAGAATGTTTGTTCAAAAAGTTGTGCAGGATGCAGCACGCTAAAAGGATGAAATTAAGTTTGTATTCCGCCAAGTTAATGGATGTTTGAAACAGGCAGAACCGGCTGGCCAGAATCCCAAAAGCATTCTCAACAACTCTTCTCGCTCTGGCCAGCCGGAAATTAAAAACCCTCCTCTCCGGGGTGAGGGTTCTTTGGGGGAATGGCCTCATGAGGTGCTTGCTCAGAGTGAAGGCTTCATCTGCTATGAAGACAAAGGGGAGTCCTTCCACGTTATCCGCATCAGGTGGCAATCCCAGGCCACCACTCTGGATACGCTGGCAGAACTCCGTCTGGGCAAATACTCCTCCATCAGACATCCGGCCATTCTTCCCCACGTCCACATAGAGAAATTCATATTGTGCCGACACCACCGCCATTAAGACAATACTATGGAACCCCTTATAATTAAAATAGTGTGACCCCGAATGGGGTGGTGGCACGATGTGGACATGTTTCCCATCTATAGCCCCTCCACAATTGGGAAAGTCCCAACGGGTGGTAAAATGGGATGCCACAGTCTGCCATTCCTGTGGCGTTGAAGGAAACTGGGGAATCAAACAAGAAAACAAAACTCAGTAATTTAGAAAAGAACATTGCAAGAACATTATGCACTTAAAACATTATTGCCCAGCATCAGTATAACATTAAATAATTGAAATCTTCTTGAATAAATAATATGGAAAGGCACACTTATCAGATTGCTCACCCCCTCTGATGGCACATTGTTACATTTTAGGGGGTGGTGAAATTAGAAATGAAAAGTTTAAGGACACGCAGGGTTTTATTGACTAAAGGCTACAAGACTGTGCAGTTTGAAAAGTGCAGTTGTCGCACTCTGCAAGTGCAGTTGCTCCACAGCTTAGTAAATGAGGTAAGGTAAAAAGGCTTCATGTTGCAAGGAGTACCCAATCACATGCAAGGGCAATTAATCCAAACACTTTGTGGTTTACACATGATTGGATGATGGAAATCAGCAGAGCTTCTGCTCATTTACTAAAGCCCTGGAGCAAATGCACTTGCAACATATATTTGCTTTGTAAAAATCAACACCACAGAACATTATAGCAAATTATTAGGGGGGTTTGGAAATCTAGTTAATGACACACACACTATTTGGATGGAGTTTAGATGGGGGAAGAGGTTTGGAAATCAAGTTAATGACACGCACACTATTTGGATGAAGTTTAGGGGGGGGTTTGGAAATCAAGTTAATGACACGCACACTATTTGGATGGAGTTTAGGGGGGGGGTTTGGAAATCAAGTTAATGACACGCACACTATTTGGATGAAGTTTAGGTGGGGGAAGGGGTTTGGAAATCAAGTTAATGACACGCACACTATTTGGATGGAGTTTAGGGGGGGGTTTGGAAATCAAGTTAATGACACGCACACTATTTGGATGGAGTTTAGGGGGGGGTTTGGAAATCAAGTTAATGACGCGCACACTATTTGGATGGAGTTTGGGGGGGGGTTTGGAAATCTAGTTTATGACACGCACACTATTTGGATGGAGTTTAGGGGAAACAAAATACAATGCAGCTGACTAAATACATTCAAACTGAGTAGACTAGGTGGATATGTGCCCAGCATTGTATGCTGGGGAGGTTGGTGAAGGCAAATATACATGCATGACAAAAAAGAACAGGAAAAAATTACAGCATGCATGAGGAGAAAAAGGGGACATTCACACTATATTGCAATAATGGTAAGTAGTGTTTGAGTTAAGAAATACATTACATTATCAAAGTTTAAATAAAATAACATGCGATGCTAATAAATGTAAAAATTCTTACCTTAATATAGTCCTTCTGCAGGGCCTGGATGATGGCAGAACAGGTCTCTGGGATAATGATCCCCAGAGCCTGGGGGGAGATGCCTGTCGAGAACTTGAGGTCCTGCAGGCTTCTCCCTGTTGCCAAGTACCGCAAAGTGGCAACTAGCCTCTGCTCCGGAGTGATGGCTTGCCTCATGCAGGTATCCTGCCTGCTGATATAGGGGTCAGCAAAGCCAACAAACGGTCAAAAACGGGGTCCGTCATCCGGAGAAAGTTCCTGAAATCTTCAGGATTATTCTCACGGATCTCACGGAGCAATGGCATGTGACAGAACTGGTCACGCTGGAGCAACCAATTCTTGGTCCATGAACTCCTCCGCGCCCTGTTCATGGAGTGGTCTTGGGCTGAAGAATGAACTGCAGCACCAAGCACATACAATGCACAAGCTCGACGACGAGTACGTACAGGTAACATGGCTTCAAAATGGTCGACTGGTCAGAACGCACTTAACAGAACGCACTGAAGAACAGCAAGGCCTGTGAAGAGCGACCTGAAAATCAGGAACGAGCGGACAATAAAACAAAGATTTCTCAATGCCAACTGACCAAACGCACTGAAAAGCAGATACAAACCTGACAAGCACAGACTGAACAACAGTTAAAACGAACTGAAAAATACGAGTCTCACAAGCGCGAATCGTCTCTCACCAAACTTCTACTAACACGAGATAAACACGAGATTAGCAGAAGGAACCCAAAGGGTGTCGTACGGGCTATTGAACTTCCGTTTTATAGTCTCGTCGGACTTGGTGTATGTCACCGCGTACTAGGCTGTCAAACTTTTGTGTGATCGTGTGTAGGCAAGTCCATTTGTTAGAAAGTCTGCCACAAGTCCGCCGCAAGTCTGCCAAAAGTCCGCCGAAAGTCTGTCGGACGGGCTGTCGGACTTTTGTAGACGAAAAGTCTGACCGTGTGTACGCGGCATAAGGCTCAGGAGACAGATCTGTGTCCCATATAGTGAGAAATGGAGGGACATGTTCTTCTCCGGGATGAATCAAGGAGGAATATAGCAAGGAGAGGGAATGATGTATCAGTTCTCCTCTGTGACATAGTGATTCAAAACAAGTTAGCGGGCGAGAGATGCCTGGGGTACGGGAACGTCGGAGAAAAAAAGCGCAGATGGAAGGTGCTCCAAAATTCCAGAGGAGGGTCAATAAGATGGGCTAGGTTGGAAGAAATTAAGGCCCCTGTTGATACAAGGAAGTCTGTCACATGAGTATAGCCCTGAGCTCTAAGACGACGAAACTGCCCACCGCCCACCCTGAAGACTGGGAACAAATTCAGGATTACCTGAGATAGACAAGGAAATTGGGGAAATGGAGGAGGTTCAAAACGTTTCCCGTGCGATCTGTAAAGTACTGCCTAAGGTAGGATGCACAGACAATTCTCCAGGTATGGGGGAAGATATCCACGGCCAACTCAATGCAGTGCCCGAGAATCTTCCAATTCCATGGAGACCCAGAGCTTGGCCTCCCCATGGCAGTGCCAATCAACAATCCTGTTGAGATGTGCGGCCCTGTAGTATGCCCAAATATCTGGAAGAGCAAGGCCCCCAGTGACCTTCGGTAGCAATAGTCTCTGTAGCGTTTTACGTGGTTTCCGGTGCGACCAGACAATTTTCCGAAACTGCGAGTCAATAGTGCGAAAGAAGAGAGGCGGGAGTCATATGGGAAGGGCTTGCAGTAGGAAGAGGATCCTAGGGAGCACTGTCATTTTGAGGGCATTGCAACGGCCGAACCATGTCAGAGTTAAGGAGTGCCAGTGCAGCAGGTCCTCCTTTAGTTTGATAAGGAGTGGCTCAAAATAGGAGTCATACAGTTTGGACAGGTCAGAAGTGATGTTGGTGCCTAAGTATTTATTCGCCATAGCTGCCAACTGGAAGGGAAAAGAAGGGCCACAGACTCCAGAACGGCTGTCGTGGCCCTTGAGGTAAACCCTCTAGTCTGGAGGGGGTGCTCTGCCTTGGGCCGGGGCTCGGGTGGCTGGCCTGGATGGATCCTACCATAGGGGAAGTTGGAAGAAGGCTTTCCTGAGAGGCAGTGGGAGCATGGAGGACAGTATGAGTACAGCAGCACGGTGCAGGGATTGACAAGGGAGGAGACTGCCACATGTAGCAGGTCTCCCTTGAAGACAGCAATGTGCTTAGGTCTTCATCAAACCTAGCCCTGGGAGATCTCCAGTGAGTTAGTCGTGTAGACTGGTGAAGAGGGTCAGTCGGGTAGGCTGGTGAAGAAATGGGCTAGTGGAGAGGCAGCCAGGTGGGCTGGTGGAGAGGGAGCCAGGTGGAGTAGCATTTCCTGCAGAAGTAGAGCTGGGATCAGTGTCTACATTTGAGTGCAGGTGCTTTAGGATGCAGTTCACAACACATGTGCTACTTTCCTAAGGGGCTGAAAGTTCCTAGCCTGTAAAGAGCTGTTGCTAAGCTAACAAAAGACTGTTAGTTTCTAATAAGAGTAAATCAAGTGGAGCTGTACAGTGGATCAAGTCAATGTGCGGGAGGATGAAGTGGAGCTGTAAATAGTCCCTGGTTTCTTTTTGTTACTGTCAAGTTGAGCATCGCATAATTCCTATCCCCATCAAAGTTATTATCCCCTCAATAAAACAAAGCTCAAGTACTGTTTTCTGTGCCTGGATGCAAGTTGAAGATGCTATGTGCCTGGCTGTGCAGCAGTGGGGAACCCTACCTACGGGGGTAATGCTACAATGGCATAAGGGCTAGTTCTCCATACGGCTCTAGGGAAGCTCAAGTTAGCTGCTTCGATTCTGAGAGGTGAAGGTTTACAGATTTAGGTTGCTCTTCGAGAGTAGTAGTTATCCTCATGAGAGCACATAAGAGCAGCATGAAGTCAACAAAGTCTGGCTAACATTCCAAGAATATGCTTCAGGGAAGCCTGAGTTTGTCATGCACGCTTACCAGGACACAGTGGGCCTCTGATGGATTGATCCTTCATCTTCAAGGCTGGAGTAAAGCTAAGGCCTCCCAGAGACCCCACATTTCTACATGTGACCGCACAATAGTACTCAACTACCTGTCTGCTCCAAAAGTCTACGATGGAGTTGTCACTATGGGAATTGTAATTAAGGATGGCTTTCCTGGTAAAGGGGAAAGGGGGCAGTAGCCTCAGCCAGGAGGGTTTCTGAGTTGGCAGCTCTAGGGTATAAAGATCCATATACGTCCTCACTGGCGGACAGAGTTGTTGCAGGATTATATTTCAAAGTGGCCTCATGATTCCACTTAAGTCATTTTGCCTACTTTTTGTCTGGAAGAAAGAAGACAAGAAATTAGTCCTTTGGATGTCGGGGAGACACTGAAGACTTATATTATTGCTACCCCGAGCTTCAGGTCATCGGATTGCATTTTTGTGGTTCCCAGAGGTTCAGGCAAGGGGGCCAGAGCTTTGAATAGAATAATTGCTTCTTGGCTTGTGAAACTGATCTCCCTGGCATATAAGGATAGAGGGTTGGCCCTTCCAGAAGGAATAAGGGCACACAACAAGAATCGTCTCAGCTCCTTGGGCAGCCGCCTGTATAGTCTCACTGGAGTTAATATGCAAGGCGGCAACGTGGTCATCCACACTCCTCTATTTCTCATTATCGCATAGATCTGCCATTTTTGACAACTGTTAAATTTGGCAAAACGGATATCTCTTTAGCTGGAGGCCATAATTAACCTTATTTTGTTTCTGCATGATCCCACCCTGGTTAGCTAGTTAATTTCCAGTGGTAGGGTGACATGGAGCTGTCAGGAAAGCGTACAATTCAATATCAAATACTCCATGTCATCACAAACTTCCACCCAGGTGCAGAAATCTAGCTACATAACGCTGGCCTGGGAGAAGGCGTCAAATTTATGAGTTAGGTCCTGGGGGTATGGGCAGAGCATACCCAGTGGTAGGCTGACATGGAGCATGTCAGAAAAGGAAAATTGCGGTAAGTATTTGATATCCAATACTATCTTTTTTCCAAAAGGGCTTATTTGGGGGATATTTGTACTGTCCAGGCATTTTCCAGCCTCAAGAAATGAGGCAGGCCATCAGTACATCAGGATTGATCGATTTTCATATATATACTGTATATACCATAGATTGTGGAATCTAAAACTTTCCTACAGACTAAATAATAAACAAAACGAAACAAGGGGAAAGGGCCCGATAGTGGTTCATGAATTGGATAAGTTATGGGTTTGTTGAGAGGGGGGTACTTCATAATTAAAGTAGCCCTTACAATTCATGTAACACACCTATAAGAGGGGGGCATGGCCCCCCTAGGAATAACAAACGAGGTCGGGGTAGAAGGAATCAACATCCCCACCCATCTTCACAGGCTAATGGCTATGATTACCGACCCCCTTATAATGACAATTACATGTGGCAAACAGTACCTAATAGGGGAAAGGGTAAATCTCTAGGAAGAGGTAATTTCCCAAAAGGAACACCCGCTTATACTTCTAATTATTATGCCCCTTTACAAAATCTTCAAGGCGAACCTCAATATAATCAGGATCATTTTTTAGGACAGGAGAGGACCCCCTGGAGGGGACCTCCGCGCACTCCCGTATGGGTGAGAGATCCCGGCGACCAAATGATCCCTCAGGATCAAAGGAGAGGTCCGCAGGATCCAATAAGGAGAGACCAAGGAGGTTTAAAAAGAAAACACAGAGAGGGTGCAGGGGGGGAAGACGAGTCCAAAAGGCCAAGGCCCCAATAGGCACTGGTATATTTAATCTAAGCGGTACCCCTCTTACCACTGAGGAAACATTGGTTCTTGATAGGGGCTTGAAGTTTGCTCCAGTTCGGAATTTGAGCAAATTCCAAGCTTACATCAATATACAAAGATACATTCGTAGCTTAAATATGAAAAAATATTTTCTTTCCAATCCAGTGCAGCATCCCCCACTTGATACCACCTCTAGACATTCTAACTTTCGGAATCGGTCTGTGTTTAACCCTATCTGCAATGACAATAAGCATTTGGAAGTTTTTAAAAACATGGTGTGCCATGATCTTGATCAATTGAAGATTAAGAAAGCAAGAGATTCACAGGCCATTAAAAGAGGTATTGCTTCCCTTGAACAAAGGAAGGACATAGTAATCCGGCCAGCGGATAAAGGTGGAGGGTTGGTTGTGCTCAGTAAAACGTACTACCAGGCTGAAATGGAAAAATTATTGAACGACCAGAACACTTATCAACGCCTGAGGAGTGACCCTATGTTATCCTTCAAGAATAATTTACACTGTTTGATAGAAAAGGGTAAAAATGAAGGAATTTTGAACTCAAAGGAGGCTGCCTATTTAGACCCTTTTTATTGCAGGACTCCCATTATTTATATTTTACCTAAATTACACAAAAATGCAGAACATCCACCTGGTCGTCCGATTGTAAACGGAATAGATTCCGTAACTTCGAGATTAGGCCAATACTTGGATTTCTTCCTTCAGCCACTAGTCACAAAAACCAAGGCGTTCCTACGTGACACCAAACAAATACTTCAGATTTTAGCTACCCTCCCATGTACCCCGTCTAGCATATTAATTACTGCAGACGTTGGGTCTCTTTATACAATTATTGATCATAAGCAGGCTCTTGATTCTGTCAAGTGGGCTTTAGCTACCTCTGACCTCCCAAGTGACCATATCTCCTTTTTACTAGAAAGTTTAGACTTTTGTTTGTTGAACAATTATTTCTGGTTCAACGGAGATTTCTTTTTACAGACACGTGGAGTAGCCATGGGGGCTAGGTTTGCTCCCAGTGTGGCCAATCTTTTCATGGCCCACTGGGAGGAAGACACTATTTTTCATGACCCCCCGTCGCAATTGTCGTGTTACAGACGATATATTGACGATTTAATAATGGTCTGGGAAGGTGACATGAGGAGCTTACACAGTTTTATGAATAAGTTGAATGTTAACAACAAAAATATTGAATTAACATGGACGATCAATTATCAGCAGATCACATTCCTAGATCTTGAAATTTTTAAAGGGGAGGCGGGCTTCCAAACCAGAAATCACTTTAAAATAACAGATAGGAATGCGTATATTCCACTGACTAGCTGCCACCATAAATCTTGGCTCTGTAATATACCAAGAGGCCAATTTATTCGGTTACGCCGTAATTGTACCTTAGATGAAGATTTCCTAACACAATCCCAAGTGTTAGCCACTAGGTTTAAAGAAAAAGGGTATACGCAAGCCTCGATAGATGCGGAAATAGCCAAAGTACTGGCAACTGATAGAAACACTGTGGTGGCGGATAAGGTGAATGCCATGGTCAGAAGAGACAATGTTACAAGCTATCGTATAATACTGGATTACAATATCCAGTATAAAAAATTAGAACATATAATAGCTAAACATTGGCCAATCCTCAAAGGAGATCGTACTCTGGGACCGGTTCTCCCTGAGCACCCTCGGTTCATATACCGTAAGGCTCCATCTTTACGTGACAGGTTAGCCCCAGGGGTCATTGATCCACCTAAAATAGGTACCAATAGGCTGTTTGGCTTTTTATCCGGTTTCTACGCGTGTGGTAAATGCGCCACGTGTAGGAAGGCTAGTAGGAGTATTAAAAGGCGAAAGGATTTTGTATCTAATGTCACGCACAAAAGTTACAAAATTGATGGCTTGATTACGTGCTCAACAGAGGGGGTGGTCTACATGCTGGAGTGTGATTGTGGCCTCCAGTATGTGGGCCGTACCTCAAGAGCACTACATGTGAGAGTAGGCGAACACATCAGTAACATTAAGCGGGGGGTTAAAACCCACAGTGTGTCCAGGCATTTCCGCCTCTGCCATCAGAGGGACCCCAAGTGCCTTAAATTTTGGGGGATAGAAAAAGTTTCCCGACAGTGGAGAGGTGGCCACTTTATCCGACAGCTTAGTCATAGGGAATCATTCTGGATCTATGAGACTAAGGTCCTATCCCCAGGTGGAATGAATGTTGATTTTGATTTGAACTGTTTTATTTCTAATAGATAGTTTAGGTTTATTTTATTTTTATTTTTTATGCTTTAGCTGTAATTATTTAATTATTATGTACATGCGATCTTACTCAGCTGATGCCCGTGGTCTGACGTCTTTTATTAATTTTTTTTGCATATTTTACATTTATGCGACTTTTTAGCATATCCATATGCGACTTTTAGGAGAAAATTAGTTCTCCACTAATGGGAATAAAATTGAGCTAGGCAATCTGCCTTATGGTTTTTTACTTTTATTTTTACTTTTGTGAGTTGCATGAAAGTAGGATAGATTTATTTCCATTTATTCTTAATTTTGTTTTAAGTTGCAACCTGTTTAAATAAGGCAGCGCGTACTTCTCCTCACTCCTATGGAGGCTGAGTGTCACGTTAACTATTCTCAGATGCAGCGGTTGGGATGTGCTGGCTTTTTGTCCCTCCCTGACTTCGGGGTTCCGCGCTTCTGATTGGTACTGCCGTTTCTATGGTGTAGTATATATACAAAGCGGGCCGTCACTGCGCATCCCGCCCCACGCCGATGAAGTCCCGCCCACAGGACGTAACGCGTACGGGGGTTAGGAGCGTGTGACGTCACCCGCGGCCATCAGCTGTTACGATCGCAAGCCTCCCAGCCGGCACTCGGAGCTGAGTGCCGGTTCTTGTAAGCGCAATCTTTTATCTTTTTATTGAATAAAATTACTACGGAGAGCACTATGGTTGCTGTGTTTTATATTTCATATGCATCACCTGTTTCTGCTTGCGAAAGTTGAAGTGTGGAGGTTATACCAGCACCACCTGGATGTATCCATCTAGTCTATGCAGTTCATGCTATGTGACCTGTTTCAGGTCGAATAATTAAGGTGAGGGGCCATCCATGTCCGGTGGAGGGATTACAGTCACCAATTACCTGCTTCCTGTTATCCAGTTACCTTGATTATTCACTGGTGGTCCTTGTCTTTTATGATTTATTCTCCACATCTGATTTATATTTTTTAAAGGACTTTTTATCTGCGCAGCACTGCTTTTCTGTTTTTCATGTCATTGAGGCTCACTTTGAGGCCACCACCTTCCAAGAGCTGCGGAAATGTCTCAGAAACGTGGGACTGGCTGTTCTGGTAGAATTAGGGTCGCAAACCCAAGCCACCTCGCAGCGACCACATAGCTCTAAACAGACATCGCCTGACCCTGGCCAGCATTCCCAGTACACCAGATCTCAACGAGCTTAAGCACTGCAATGCCTGCACTCACAGACCTTCCAGTCACAGGCAGCTGGCTAAGTAATCAAGCAAAACCGTAGCTCCCATTTTGTGACTCAATGTCACTCCTGTCTCTTTCCCAGGTCAGATCTGGGAAGGAATCCTACCACCCGTTGACTGGTCTGTACCCATCTTGTTAAATTTTTCTGTTTTGAACTACTGAACGGCCCACTCGGGGAAGGGCCTGTTTTTTTTCCTAAACTTCCAAAAAAGTTGATACTGAGCGTTCTGTGTTCCCTTTGTTTTTTTTTTTCTGTCCCCCAATACAGCTGTGGTTCCTATCTACACGACCCCTGGATATCACGTCTACTGTTAGTTTGTTGACTATGGGATGTCCCCTTCTTCAGCTGACACAGCAACAAGCCCTCCCTGGGGAATCTCCAGGGTGGCAATGTGAACTCACTAGGCCTCTGGAAGACCCGGTTGGTCGGGCCTAACGCTTGATCCAAATTACTTAAATATTTTCTACTTCCTAAGTTGCCCGTGCACTGCACTGTTATATGGTTTCTGAAATTTTTTGTTGACTATGTTGACTTAATGCCATAATATTATGGCCCTCAACAAGGGTTTACAAGATCGCTGCAGGTGCTTGTTTTGATCGGCATTGGTGATTGATCCATAGGTCTTTGACACCTAATGCCCATTGGACTGGTTATGTCACTAATGCAGTTTGCCATCTAAACTAATGTTTTACCTAGTTTGAACTGCTAGGCCTACAGAGTGGTGATATTCCTACTCTGGACATAGCAGTAGCATTTATCTATCTTTAATGACTTCACTAATGCAGCTCATCGTCGCCGAGTTCAACTAATGGTTGTTGTATGGACATAGTGTTTGGGGCCCTCCCCCCAGGGAGAGGAGTCGTTTTCTCACTTCCCCTGTCAGGAAGCCAATGCCAGCAACCAAAATGGTAGTTACAGAACTTCAGTTCCTGCTGGGAGATTGCCAAGGGCGTGCTCATTGTGACAGTCATGGCGCCAAAATGGCTATTTAAATGGGGTCAGTACCTGGACTCAGTGCTGTCTGCTCTACAGCTTTCCCTGTGTGACCTTGCATTACTTTACCTGACTCCTGTTCCTGGTATGACCCAGGTTGCTTCCTGATGTTCCTGTTTCCTGCCTGCATCCGACCTTGGCTTGTCCTCCACTCCGCATCTGCCTGCTCCTTCTGCAACTTTGCTGCCAGCCCGTTGCTGACCCGGCCTGTACCCTGACTCTGCTCCTGCCTCTGCCTCAGTTCCTGACTTGCCCGCTTGTGTATGACCCGGCTTGCTTGTACCTGCCTTCTCTTCAGTCTTGGAGTTGCCACATCCCTCCTGCAGCTGCATCAGAACTTCTGCCTGTGGGGTCCCAGTGCCAGCTTGTTCCAGCTCCCTGCTTACTGTTGTTCGTGGACTTCTACAATACCTACATCTCTACAGTTCGGCCAGGAGTTCCAGTCCAGCCCCAGGTTCAGCGATCCTGCCAGGCATTCGTGCGACTCTGCATCTCGGCGCTCCCTGTCAGCTCTATCAGGGGCTCCGAGTCAGAGCTGTAAGAGAGGCCATCCTCTGCATATCAGGCTTTACCATCAGGTAAAGCAGACTGCCATGTCTGAGCCTGTGCGAGGACCCTCTCCCATGGAGGAGCTCTGCCAACACTTAGCCGGATTGACACAGGCCGTGAAGGACTTACAAGAGGGTTTTACCCAGCTGGAAGGCCGTATACAGACTTTGTCTGCCTCATCCGCTCAAGTTCCTGTTCAAGCACCTTCCACTTCTCCAGGGATCTCATCAGCTCCTGCAATAGTTATGCTACCACCTAAACCCAGAGTCCCGACTCCTGAGAGGTTCCTCGGAGAACGCAACAAGTTCAGAGCCTTCCGCAATGCGTGTGAACGTTATTTTGTATTGCAGCCATGCACTTTCTCTCTGGAGAAAGTTGGGTTTGTCATCTCCTTGCTTCAGGGAGAACCGCAGGCTTGGGCTCACCGGCTTCTAGAACAAAAAGCTGCATCCTTGACGGACTTAGCCTCCTTCTGTGAAGACATGGCTCAGTTATACAAAGACCCCAGCAAACTGCCACCACAGAAGCTGCTCTTCATACGCTTCAGCAGGGTCATGAAAGACTATGTCACAGAATTTAGGCGCTAGATTTCCGACACCAACTGCAACGATGCTGCCCTGCGTTATCAGTTCCGTATGGGTCTTTCTGATCATCTCAAAGAAGAACTAGCATGGACAGGGGTTCCCTCCACCCTGGAGGTGCTTATAAATTTGTCAATCCAGATTGACCGGCTCTTGAGGGAACGAAGGCCGGAACGATGCTTCCACGAGTGCCCGGTTATTTCAGCCCTGCTTCACCTGCTTCTGCAGGATCCGCTTTGGACACACCAGAACCAATGCAGCTTGGCCTACTCCACCCTACACTGTCCACAGAAGAACGCCAGTGCAGACGTCAGCGGAATCTTTGTTTGTACTGTGGAGGATCAGGACACTATGTGAGGTCTTGCCCAGTTAAAATCTGTAAGTGCCTCTCAGTTACATCCGCTTCTTCTCCATCTCTGCCCAGTAACTCTGCTCACCTTGCTCTTCCCATTCTGTTACAGCTCCCAGGAGGAACTATCAGGACTCTCGCTATAATTGACTCTGGAGCTTGCAGCTGTTTCATAGACTTATCCATTGCTGCAAAACATCACATCCCACTACTACCCAAGGCTCAGAGATTTTCTGTACGTTTGGCAGATGGTTCCACCATTAAATCCGGGTTGGTTACTCACAAAACCATCCCGCTATCTACCACCATTGCCAAGAACCACCAGGAGCTTCTACGCTTGGATTCCATCGCTTCCCCTCTGTTCCCAATCATTCTGGGCATGCCTTGGTTAAAAGCTCATAACCCCCACATTAACTGGGCCACAGAAGAAGTCAAGTTTCTCTCTCCCTATTGCCTTCAGCACTGCTGGCAAGAAAACCATCATGACCAACCCTCTTTGCTGTGCATTGACGCTGATTCCGAAGCCCGCTGATTTAAAGTCCCTTTTGGCAGAATCTTCCCCCTGTCCGAATCTAAACTTGTTGCATTAAAGGACTACATTGATGACAACCTCAAAAAGGGGTTAATTCGCCCTTCCACGTCTCCTGCTGAAGCAGGAATCTTTTTTGAAAAAGAAAGACCATTCACTAAGACCCTGTGTGGACTATTGTGAACTTAATAAAGTCACCGTTAAAAAACGCTACCCTCTCCCACTTGTGCCTGAATTATTCCAGCGACTCGGTACTGCCATTATCTTCACAAAATTGGATCTTCGTGGTGCCTATTACCTGGTCTGCATACGAGAGGGGGATGAATGGAAGACGGCGTTTCGCACATGGTTTGGGAATTTCGAATACCTCGTAAGGCCCTTTGGACTTCGCAACGCCCCCGCTACCTTTCAACACTTCATTAACGATGTCTTCCAAGATTTCCTGGATCTGTTTGTTGTTTATCTTGATGACATACTAATATTCTCTCCCTCTCTAGATCATCACCATAGGCACGTCAAGAGTGTACTGAGTCGCCTTCGACAACATGGACTTTATTTAAATTATTAATTGTATCATCCCACAGAGTGGTACTGTGGATACAATATCAGTATAAAGTGCCACGTCCTAAATTTGGAAATCTCAAAAAGAGAGAAAATGGGACTTGGACTTTTTAGGCACAGTCGACAATTTTTTATACAAAAATATTTAATTTTATTTTGATATAAACACATAAATATAAAAATACATGATCTCTAAAAATACACATATATATAGCACGATACATGGTACTACTACCGCTACTAATAGAACCAATGATCTCTATAAGGACACAGGAGGATAAGTAGAAACCATTCCAACATAATGAAATCCAAGGATGTGGTTCATAATCAAGTAGACGGTATATTAATGTTCAAGTATCAATTCGTTCTACATGTTGCGTGCTTAGCGCTTCCTCAAGAGCTTGTACATTGGCTACCAAGAAAATGGAGAAAAAGGAACATGTATAAGTAAAATATACAATAATAAAATTATACAGAAACAGAAATATGTATATAAAGTTAGCTGTTGTATCGATGTCCCAGGTGGCCAATACTCAAATGTCTACAGTACAGACAAGGAGGAACACACCAAATATTGCTATGGGGGTGTGTATAATATGTATATGAATATCTGGGCCAAAAACTGAAATGAACCCAACTTAAAGGCTAGTTCCAAAAAACTATACAATCTATCCGTGAGTAACCAAGCCATAAACATAACCATGGAAGGATTATATGGCTAAACAAGTGGACCATGTCCCAAAATATGTCTGATTTCCCTCAGCAATAGAACAGAAATATGTCCATATAAATTGAGGCATATATTGATAATGTTCATATGAATAGATACTTACTATAAAATGTGGATTAATTGAAAGTCTATGGATTAAAACCAGCATGATAAAGTACTCGAGCGGAGGTATGTGAAGGGCCGTAGGGTCAGATAATAAAGTACCTATAGTAATAGCACAGAGGGCAGAAAAGTGACAAAAGGATTTTCCTAAAATAGAGATAAATAGAGATATCATATCATGTAAACCGATTAGATTCCTCTCAAAAGGAGATTTTTACTAGATAGTAAAAATATATAGGTAGAGCTAATGAAGATATAACTCACCATACAAATTGCACGTAGCACAGAGGGTGCTAAGAACAGACAATGGGCCAGAAATAATTGGAATAAAGCACTTGGTACTATCCAGAAACAGGTAAGCTGTCTCTTGATTAGGTTCCAAATATTGTTAAATTGCACAAAGAAAATAAGCCAGACCCTCGTAACCCCTAAGAGGATTTGCTACAAAGTAGAACCTATAACAGATATAAAACATTACATGAATAGACAAGACTCTAAATACACAGGGTCCAGCAACAACCACCCAGGTCGACCCTAACATACATACCTCGTGTGAATACAACCCCACAGCATACACAGCCTCCGTGAGGCTAATACCCATGATATGATGGCTAGGTATGGCACTAAACGACATGCCTTTATATACACGTCCCATCCGTAGTCAAACAGCCGGAGCCGCGGCGTGACGTCATCTGGTCGTCACTGCACATGCGCCAACCACCATAGTGTGCCTGCGCAGTAAGGTGAAAACAACGACGCTAGGCGACGAGATGGAGAGCGCTGGGAGTGATGTAACCGAGGACCAGGAGCGGAAAGTTCCAACTGATCCTCCCTGCGTCACGTCCCACACAGGGATGCAGGAACATGACGCTGGGCGGCTGCATAGCAATGGCAAAGGCACCCACCCTGCCAGCACAACGCAAGGGGAAAGGCCACACTAAAACTCAGACAAACAGCTCACAGTTACCAAAGTAGAAATCAAAATATAACAACAAGATATTTAGAAAAAAATATAGCATCAGAAACACCTGATATCCAATATTCTACAACTATCCGTAGGATCTATGAAATAGTCCCAGGGGTATAACTAGCTTGTAAATATGATACTGATAACAAGTATAGAAAATTGTAGTTTAGAGAGACAATTGACAATTTGTTCTCAAACATGGGAAGGGAACAGCAGAACAGGTGGAGATAGTCTAAATGGAACAAGAATTGCAATAACAATAAGGTGGTATGCGAAAAAAAGATAAGCATGCAATAAAGCCTAATATTGATTTTGTATATATATATATATATATATATATATATATATATATATATATATATAGGCATAATGTTAAAGTATTAATGGTTACAAAAATGGTTTGTATGTATGGGCTTCATTTAACCCAGGGGCATGAATAGCATTTAGACGTTCGATCCAAATCGTCTCCTTGCGGAGAATTTGTCCCAGTCACCACCCTGTGGATCTTTAGGGACCACAGCTAGGGAAATGAATGAGACTACAGAAACATTGAATTTATAGTACAGATCCAGGTGTCTACTGAGGCAGTGACTATTTTTCCATTTGTCGAGTAGTAAATATGGTCCTTGATTCTGGATTGGAATTGCCTAGCTGTTTTTCCAATGTAAAATGCCTTACATTGGCATGACATCAAATAAATAACGTCCTGCATATTACAATTACCATGAAAAGTAGGCATAAATAGCTCACTGTTAGGAAGCATAAATCTAGTGCCAGGGGTAATCCAGGGGCAAAGAGCACATTTTACACATCTAGTAATCCCATTAGGAGGGCGTCTAGATTGTGAAACAACAGAATAGTGGCTAGAAATAAGCTTGTCTCAGAGATCTTGACCTCCTGAAGACAATTTTGGGTCATGGACTCACATATTTGGTAAGGATAGGATCCATAAGTAACAGTGACCAGTGGTTTGCTAAAATATTACGCAATTCTTGATGATGTTGAGAATATCTAGTAATATATTTAACAGTTTGTTTTTAGCTGTTTTTGTTTTGAAAAGTAGTGAGTTTTCACGAAGTCAGTTCACTTGTATTTTAAATTCCTCAAGGTGTGTACTGTTTCGACATAGCCTTAGATACTGTGCATAGGAAATACTCCGGATAAGCGCCACAGGATGGGCACTCTCAGCATGTAATAAAGTATTCCCTGCTGTTTCCTTTCTGAAAAGTGTAGAGGCAAGGCAGTTATTCTCATTTATAAAGATAGTTAGATCCAAAAATTGAATTTTTTGTGGATTGCTGGCAACTGTGAATCTTAAATTTAACTGATTTTGATTCAGGTTAACAATAAAGTTGTCAAGAAGGGTAGCAGTGCCTGTCCAAACGATGAATATGTCATCAATATATCGCAACCAGCAAATCTCATGGTTGGTATATATATTGATAAGGATTCATCAGCGAAGATGGTACATTCCCACCCCCCAGGTACAAGTTCGCATAGGCCGGTGAACAACATGTGCCCATGGCAATGCCCTGTACCTGGAGGAAGTGGGATTCCTTAAATGTAAAGCAGTTAAGGGTCAAAATGAAACGCAATAGTTCCAAAATAAATTCACAGTATTCCTAGCGATGGTGATTTTGTTCGGGTAAAAACTAACGAACCATCCCGATGCCCTGCTCGTGAGGGATGCTAGAGTACAAAGCCTCAACATCCAATGTCACAAGCAGGGCATCAGGAGGGACAACCATGCGCTCAATAGTCTTCAGGAGGTCAAGTGTGTCTCTAGTATAGGACGGTAATTCTAAAACGTGAGGCATGAGGATAGAGCATTCTCAGTAAGTGAGCCAATGCCTGAAACTATAGGTCTTCCGGGAGGTGATGTCGGATGTTTATGAATTTTAGGTAGGGAGTAGAAAGTCGCCTGCCTAGGATTACGTATATTTAAGTAATTGTAAAGATCTTGATCAATAAGGCCTCTCTGATGGGCAGAGCCAATGATAGATAAAAATTCAATTTTGAACTTGGCAATTTGAGTTGCATTAATACATATATACCAATCCTTGTTACATAGTATATTCATAACCATTTGTTCATAGTTCTTTTTTGTCATTAAGACAATATTTCCTCCTTTATCTGCCGCCTTTATTTCAAGATCAGGGTGATACTGCAATCGCAAAATCGCCTGCATTTGTGAGGAAGTCATGTTGTTCGGATTAGGAACCACGTCCATACATTTAATATCATTAACTGTGCCCATCAGAAAGGCCCAAATATTAGGGTTCGTCATCAGGTCCGGAAAAAGTTGAGATTTAGGTTTAAATTGCACTGGGGCTACAGAAGGAGGTAAATGATAGTCTGAAGTGCTCTGGCTCATGTCACTAGTGGGGTCGTTTTCATCTAGCAGCAACATCAAATCTCGGAGGGCTCAAAAGTCCTCCTTAGTGTAATGTTTAACCTGTACCAATATATTTTTATCTTGCAGGGAACGAAGACAGTCCCCATCAAAAAGAAATTTATACGTAAGATTACGTGAAAAAAGATAGATATCTTTAATGACCTCATACCTATCTATTTTGGTTGATGGACAAAAACTTAACCCGAGTTTAAGCACTTCGAATTCCTGATTACTAAATGAATAAGGAGTCAGGTTGATGACATTAAGACCAGACTTCACGTGAGAAGTGGAGTGGTTAGAGGAATCTGAAAATTTGACTGTGAAGGCATGCTTTGAGTCATGTGTGAATCCAGTGTACTTTGTCTAGTAAACATTTGTAACTGTGCCAAAGGTGGTATATGTGTCAGTGGGGTATGAGCGTGCTGCTGTGAATATCCAATAGTGGTCACACCAGAAGAGGCCAGTGTATTATTGGCTCCCACACTAGCTGAAGTGAAAGTAGATGATGTTTGGGACTGGATCTGTAATTGAGGATTGAGCGTGTGTACGGCTTTCGTAGCACCCATATAATTAGACTGTGAGCATCCACCAGCACCATTGATGTGAGAATCAACATGTACAGAATTAGAGTGATTTAAAGACATATCTTGCGTAGGAGGACGTTTCTTAGAATAGGGTGTAAAAGACCCACCACCATAGTCCCGCTTACGTGCTCCTTGGTGAGTATGGGGGGATGTTGAGTGTCCTTTCCTCGGAGCTGACTGTGAAGGAAAAAGAGAAGAATCAGATTCTGTGTCATCATCAGTTGTAAATTGATTATTACTTTTATTTTTTAAGGTACGTTAATTATGCCCCGTACACACGGTCGGGTTTTCCGATGGAAAATGTCCGATCGGAGCGTGATGTCGGACATTCCGACCGTGTGTGGGCTCCATCGGACTTTTTCCATCGGATTTTCCAACACACAAAGTTTGAGAGCAGACTATAAAATTTTCCAACAACAAAATCCGATCGTGTCAATTCCGACCGTGTGTGGCCAGTTCCGACGCACAAAGTGCCACGCATGCTCAGAAGAAATTCCGAGACGGAACAGCTCGGTCTGGTAGAATTAGCGTTTGGAATGGATACAGCACTTTCGTCAGGCTGCAATGTTTGAAATAGTTTAATACACGCACTCTCTTCTTCTTTATAATGTGAGAAGAATGAAGTAGTTTTGCTGCTCATGCTCACACAGACTTCTCACAAACTTCTTTCTTTATTATTTATTGTGATTCCCTCAATATATTTAGATTTGTCACACCTGACCACATTTTTTTTGTTGATTTTTAAATATTTCTTTTTTTTTTGGTCAAGGCATTTTTTTTTTAGTGTTTTTTTTTTTAGTTTTTCCAAGGCTGATGTTTTTTTTTGTTTTTTTTGTGTTTTACTCCATTATATTTTTGTGTGTGTTTTGTGTGTCAAGTTACCACAACACCATTGATATCTTGTATTATTTAATCTCAAGGAGGTTGCTTGGTGTTGGTGTCTCTTGTTAATTTCACATTGTATTTTTGAAATGTACTTGCCTCCTCACAAACAACCTGTCCTTTTTGAAGGGAAACACACGTAGGCGAGTCTAATTGAAACAAAAAATCCTTTATTAAGGGCTCAGAACCAAACAAAGAGGGAGGCAACACTGGAGAAACAGCTGAAATTGGCAAAGCCTTTGGCTTCCAGGGCACACATCAATTTGGTGGCCTGAGGAGTCCTTATCTAAGGTAGTGCAGTCTGGTCCAGAAGTCCCAGAGATCGTGAAAGCAGCAGATGACATACATGTCCCCAGGCTGTGGTCATACAAGAGACTGCATCTTTTGTCAGACCAGACTGAACCCAGGGCCATCACTCTCTGGTCTTCCTTCCATGCTGTGGCTGTGGTGGTGGAGTTGTGGCAAGAGGAGGAGGGGGAGGATGGTCCAACTCAATCACGTCGGTATTGGGTTTGATTTCACCACTCACCCCCTTAGTTAGGACTTTATAAAGAAGTTTCTCACACATGAGGCGTTGACCCTCCTGCATGCTCTTCAGTTTAGTGGCAGCCATGCAGGCAAAGGCCTCTTCAGGAGTGGGTAAGGCTCTGAGGGACGCAGAAGCCTCCTGAATGAGCCTGAGCGCTGAATCCTGCATGTGAGTCCCCTTCCCCAGTCTTTTGTATGGAAGGCGGAAGGGAGGAACCTGCGATTCTGTCAGGCTGCGACTGGTCCCAGGCTTCTCCTGGCTGCCACTTAGCCCCGCCTCCTCCTGGCTGCCACTAACCCCCGCCTCCTCCTGGCTGCCACATTCCACAGCCTCCTCCTGGTTGCCACATTCCAGAGCCTCGTCCTGGCTGAGGTCTTCCTGTGTATGAAAAAGGGACATAGTTTTAGTTTTTTCTTCATCAATCACACACAATTTTCACCTCATGATTGTTGCAAATTGAATGTTAACAAATATAACAGACTATCCTTCTGAGCCCAGCATTTTTCATTCTTGTCCCAATTATTTTTGGCCACTACTGTCTATTGATATGTAAAACACTTTATTAAATCAGCAATTAGTGATCAATAATAACATCTAGTAAACATCATTTATTTATTGTCCAGAAATCTGTAGAAGAATGCTATACCTGACTCCATCTGGGCTCCACCACTTCTTTTTTGGCTGGAAGTCCCAGGTTGGACATCGGAAGCCTCAGGTGGGGTGGAAGATAGGGTGGAAGGAAGAGTTGAAGGAAGAGTGGAGAGGGATTCCCTGACTCCAGTCTGGTCTGACAGAAATCGCAGTCTCTCATAGTACCACAGCCTGGGGACATAAACATCATTTGCTGCAGCTCCAGATCTCTGAGAATCTGTGACCTTCTTGCGCTCCCTAAGATAAGTGCTCCTCAGGCCACCAATTTTGGTTTTTAAATAGGGGATGGTTGCTGTGGGGACCACCGGCTTAACCAACTCCAGCAGTTTCTCCAGCGCTACCTGCCTCTTTTGTTTATTATTATAATGTGGATGTTTCACCTGCCACAGACAGGGCAGCTCCCTGTGTTTGTCTATGAACAGGGGGAGGAAATTGTGGTCATTGAAGTCATCCATTTTCTCTGCAAGACACAACACGAGACAAACCCTAATGTCAGGCTAAACTCTCCTAATCTTGTTACAATATAGGCCTCAATCTAGAAGCAGTATAGGCCCAAGTTTAGATCTTACCTTCGTTCTCACAATCGGCGCCTCCGATACTTCTTCCTCCGCTCACAGATCGTACGTACTACGCACGCATGTTACGCTTTATGCACATTGCGCATGCGTGTAACTCCGCCCGCCCCTGACGCTCTTTCTAGTCTATTCCCCGCCCCTTTTCATTTGGCGCAGTGGGGGAAGAGCACATGGCGGAGGCACAGCAGGTGCGTGCTAATTATAGCAACGCGGAGGAGGGGGAGGAAAGCCCGGAGCCTGAAACGTCTGGATCCAGGAGAAGATTTAAGGCATCGAATATGTCCTTTGGGGAGATGTTGGAAATGGTCGACATACTGAAGAAGGCCGACTATGACGGGAAGCATGGACCTTACCCCAACCCCAATGTCAGAAAGGCCAAGATCATGGCGAAAGTGGTCAAGAGTCTGCACCGGAATTTCGGGGTACGACGATCGAAAGATCACCTCAAATTAAGAGAGCATGAGCAGTACAGAAAGATCCGGAGAGTGCTGCAAAAAAGTAAGTAGTTGTGCTGTTTTCCTATTCTTTATGTTTATTACGTTTGTGCTACTCCATGTGCTTTTATTAACTGTTATCCAGTTTCAAAAGGAAACTTTCATGTTCATGGGCACATTATTCGTTCGTATCAAACATAGTTCGTTTGGCTATATGCATTTGCCAGCATTTTTTAGGGCCTACTTGTGTGAAAAGAATTGGGTTGTGTAGATGGGTTTGTTACTAGAATGAAATGCCAACTACATTCTGTGTAAGGAGAGGACACTCAGCAGCAGTTTACACATCTGGACGCTGGAGCACTAGTGTGGGACACCAGAACACCCTTTTTATTAGGGGGGCCACACAGGTGCTCCAGTGTATACTATAGGGGTGTCTCCATCTGTGAAGCTTGTACAAGACAGGTAAGTATTCAAGCTTGACAAAGGACAAGAAAAATGCCACATCTTGGAACTCTGCCAAGACAATTGTACCCCACTTCCAAACAATGTTTCATATTCCTATTTCTGCCATCAAATATCTGTGTGCTAAGTATACCTTTTTTTTTGACATAGGGGAGAAAAGACTCAGAGGACACCCCTCATCCGAGGAGACCACAGACCCCCCCACCTCTGGAAGAAGGGGAAATCCACCGAAGACTAGCAGAGCAGAAGGAGGAAGACGTGGTGGAACTAGTCACCACAACAGGTGAGTGTCTGCGACCACAGGCTCAGGTAAGAGATGGATGCCGGCATATTTATAATACATGTTTTTTTTTGGTTTCTTTCTTTTTAGGTGATCGTGATGTTGTGGATCCAGATCCTTTCACCTCGGAAAGTGCACAGATCCTGATTGGGGAGATCATGGGGTGTAATAGGGACTTGGAAAACATCCAGAAAAACATCAATGATGTACTTCAAAAAAATAAGAACATCATTGATGTTTTGGGGAGAGTTTAAAACCCCTCCAAATCCCTTTGTTTTATGGTGTGCTACAATTTTTTTAACATTTTTTGTCAAATTTGAGAAAAGCCAAATTTTGAAGAGGCACACAGTGTGTCAACATGTGCTATCTGCCATCACGGGAGATCAATGGACGCGTTTTGGGGGTGCAACCACTTCCTCAATAATAAAGTAGCTGTGAGGAAGGGGTTGCTCCCCCAAAACACGTCCCTTGATCCCCCGTGATGGCAGCTAGCACATGTTGACATTCGGCTATTTGTGTGCATCTTCAAAATTTGGCTTTTTCAGGGGTGACTTCACCCCATCTGAATGCAATATCAAACACAGTTTCTAAATACTCATGTCTGATATTGCCTTCAAGTTCTGCCAAATTTGAACTTTGTAAGTTCAAGATTTGTGTCTTTCTTGTTGGTTTTAAACATGCCTGTTTTATCTTAAATTTCTACTTTTTCTAATTTGACCCCAAAAATTGTTATACAACAAACATGTTGGTTTGTTTTAAAAACCTTTTCTAAATGCACATGTGATTGTGCAGGTATTAAAAAGATTGTTAATCAAGAATGTGTGGATTATTGTCTCAACGCTACAACACTTTTGGGGTGCTCTAATTGCTGCTTTCTGTGACAATGGGTGTTATTTCCTAAGGGCAAATCCACTTTGCACTACAAGTGCAGTTTCAAGTGCAATTGTAGTGCAAAGTGTCTTTGTCTTTAGTAAATAACACCCAACAGTGCTTTGTAAGGTTACACAATCACGCCATTTTCAGGACTCACCACATTTCTGTCAGGGTCAGCTAAAACAAACACAAGCAGTAAATATCACCAAAGATTTGCTTATTTTGTTTTTTTATTATTTGAAAAAGGTTTTACACATTGCCTGGCATATTGATAGCCCCCCTACCCGCAAAGAATTCAAGGTATCTTAGCCGGACATCACGGGCACTCAGGGGGGGCAAGCCAGGACGGCCACTTTCAAGCGCCGTCAGTGTTGGTTCATTTAGAATTCCGGACTCAGGCCCAACTGAGCCAGCATAGTTGGCAGAATGTTGCCGTAAAAAGTTGTGTAGAACACAGCACGCAAGGATAATGTGATTCAGTTTGTACTCCGCCATATGTATGGGTGTAAGAAATAGGCGGAACCGGCTGGCCATGATTCCAAACGTGTTCTCCACCACTCTTCTGGCTCTGGCCAGCCGGTAATTAAAAACCCTCTGGTCCGGGGTGAGGGTCCTCATCGGGAATGGCCGCATAAGATGGTCCCCCAGCGCAAAAGCTTCATCTGCAACAAAGATGAATGGGAGTCCTTCCACATTGTCTTCTGGAGGTGGCAAGTCCAAGCTGCCATTCTGGAGACGCCTGTAGAACTCCATCTGGGCGATGACTCCACCATCGGACATCCGGCCATTCTTCCCCACGTCCACATACAGAAATTCATAAGTAGCCGACACCACCGCCAACATCACAATACTATTGAACCCCTTATAATTATAATAGTACGACCCCGAGTTGGGTGGTGGGATGATGTGGACGTGTTTCCCATCAATTGCCCCTCCGCAGTTAGGAAAGTCCCACCGCTGGGCAAAGTGGGAGGCCACAGTCTGCCATTCCTGTGGCGTGGAAGGAAACTGTGGAGGAAAACAAAAAAAAATAGTCTTTTTGCACATAAACATGGAAAGCAGATTAGACACAAACATTCTTGGCCAACATCAAGATAACATTTATTTATGGGAATTTTTAAAGACCAAAGTATAAGGTACACCTATCATATTCCCCCTCCCCCCCTCTCATGGGCCATTTCTAACATTATAGGAGGGGGGGAGCTCTTGGACAGGTAACTCTCTCCACTTCATTGAGAGATGAATGCCTATATAATGTGTATTACTTAGAACAGCCCCTCCTTAGTTACACTATTTACAGCCCACTGGACAGGTAAGAAGTGTCATAATACAAAGATATAAATACACATTGTACACATTTGAGCACATTTGGACATTCTGCTATTACCTATCAAGAAAATAATAGGATACAAAAACTTGAAACAGTACCATTTGAAAGTATACCGGCAGGCCCTTGCACTACATGCTTTGGGGAATTCATCCATACATCTGAGCACAAAAGAGATGGGTATAGTGTGTATGGGTTTGGCAAAGTCAGCAGATAGATGATTGAGGATAGATAGAGAATTGGTATCAGCTGACTTAGCAGTTGGGGGGAGGGAGGGTTCCGAATGATTTGGGGACCCCCAAAAAAAAGCCTCTGGCACTCTGCCTGAATTTAAAGCACAAATCACATTTCAACACATTTTAGGGGTGTTTGGGGTAAAGCACTACTATGGAGCTGACAAAATACATTGTTAAATGACTATATGAGGTGAATATAGGGCCAGGAGAGAATTCTGGGGAGGTAAGTGAAGGCAAATATGTATGAAGGACAAAAAAAATAAGTACATAAAAATCCAGCATGCATGAGGACAAAGGGGACATTCACAGCATATTCCAATCATGGTAATTAGGGAATGAGGAAAGAAATAAAATATATTATCAAACATTATATACAATAAAATGTGATATTAAAGGATAAAAATCTTACCTTAATATACTTCTTCTGCAGGACCTGTATGATGGCAGAACAGGTTTCTGGGATAATGATCCCCAGAGCCTGGGGGGAGATGCCTGTCGAGAACTTCAAGTCCTGCAGGCTTCTCCCCGTCGCCAAGTACCGCAGGGTGGCGACTAGCCTCTGCTCTGGAGTGATGGCTTGCCTCATGCAGGTATCCTGCCTGCTGATATAGGGAGTCAGCAAAGCCAACAAACGGTGAAATACGGGGTCTGTCATCCGGAGAAAGTTCCTGAAATCATCAGGATTATTCTCACGGATCTCACGGAGCAAAGGCATATGACAGAACTGGTCATGCTGAAGCAACCAATTCTTGGTCCATGAACTCCTCCCCACCCTGTTCATGGACTGGACTTGTGTTCAAGGTCAGGACCCCAACACCAAGCCCCCGCACAGCACGAACTCTACGAGGAGTACGTATACGCAACATGGCTAGAAAACAGTCGGCTGCTCAGAACGAAGTAACAGAACGCACTGAAGAGCAGCAAGGCCTGTGAAGAGCGACCTGAAAAACAGTAACGAACTAACAAGAACACAATGACAAGTCAATGGTACTCGCTGCATGCACTGAAGAGCAGATACAAACCCACAAGCACAAACTGAACAGCAGAAAACGATCTGAAAACCACGAGTCTGAATAAGCGCGAATCGTCTCTCAAACTTTTACTAACACAGGATTAGCAAAAGGAACCCAAAGGGTGCCGTGCTTGGTTCTGAACTGGCCTCTTCTAGTCTCGTCATACGTGGTGTACGTCACCACGTTCTTGGCGATCGGAAATTCCGACAACTTTGGGCGACCGTGTGTACGCAAAACAAGTTTGAGCCAACATCCGTCGGAAAAAAATCCATGGATTTTGTTGTCGGAATGTCCGATCAATGTCCAATCGTGTGTACGGGGCATTAGACCTAGGTCCTCTATTGTGAGGTGGGGAGTTGCCAACGATATGCAAAGCCCTCAGAGAAGGCTTTTTGTAAATAATATCTTTAGTGATTCTCATAACATAGTCTTTTATTTCTTGACACCGTTTGGTATATTGTGTATGATTTTTCAAACTTTCATTCTTGTATTGCAGAAACAAAATGTCTTGATCTGAAGTATTCAGTTCAGATTGATACTGAATAATTAGTATTTTCATTACTTTATGCTGCAATGTGTTAGGATATTGTAAGGATATTTTCCCAGGCTACTTTAAAATCATGAGTAGTGTTTTGAAATGAAGGGTAGACCTGTACTCTTTTTTTAGTAGCCATTTCATTTTAGCCATATATTGGTTCATGCCAATATACTGCTCCGTATCAACATTACAATTAGTTTGTATTTTCATCATGTAACCCATCCAAGCTGAGCCCACAAAGTCCATGTTAGAAGATAAATGAATATCAAAAAAATATATAAAGAAAAAAGAAAAAATATAACGAAGAATATTGGATAATTAATTATATTAATTAGAAAGATAGAAAGAAATATATGGGCCACTAAAATTCAGAACAAAAAATGTTTTTCTTTGCCCAGGTGCTTCCACCTAATAATATTAAATTATTAATTGTATCACCCCACAGAGTGGTACTGTGGATACAATATCAGTGTAATGTGCCACGTCCTAAATTTGGAAATATCAAAAAGAGAAAATGGGACTTGGACTTTTTAGGCACAGTCGACAATTTTTTATACAAAAATATTTAATTTTATTTTGATATAAACACATAAATATAAAAATACATGATCTCTAAAAATACACATATATAGCACGGTACATGGTACTACTACCGCTACTAATAGAACCAATGATCTCTATAAGGACACAGGAGGATAAGTAGAAACCATTCCAACATAATGAAATCCAAGGATGTGGTTCATAATCAAATAGACGGTATATTGTACTGTGTCCTTATAGAGATCATTGGTTCTATTATTAGCGGTAGTAGTACCACATACCCTGCTATATATTTGGATTTTTAGAGATCATGTATTTTTATATTTATGTGTTTATTTTTTTTTTACAAATTTTTTATTTATTTATTCAAAGGGAGAGATCCATGGACCCAGAATACATTTACAAACATATGTTCAGCTTAAGTCAAGTAAAGATAAATGTTGTACCAGTATGTAGCCATCTGTCAGACATTACAGAGGAGTACAATGTCTAGTTAAATAAGCCATATAGACATCCCTTATCATTTATTTTAGTCAAAAAGGACCCCTGTCACTGTGTATATATTTATGTGTTTATATCAAAATAAAATATTTTTGTATAAAAAATTGTCGACTGTGCCTAAAAAGTCTAATGCCCCGTACACACGGTCGGATTTTCCGATGGAAAATGTCCGATCGGAGCGTGTTGTCGGAAATTCCGACCGTGTTTGGGCTCCATCGGACATTTTCCATCGGATTTTCTGACACACAAAGTTTGAGAGCAGGATATAAAATTTTCCGACAACAAAATCCGATCGCGTGAATTCCGACTGTGTGTGGCCTGTTCCGACGCACAAAGTGCCACGCATGCTCAGAAGTATTGATGAGCCGAACACCCCCCGGTTCGGTTCGCACCAGAACCTGCGAACGGACCGAAAGTTCGCACGAACGTTAGAACCCCATTGACGTCTATGGGACTCGAACGTTCGAAATCAAAAGTGCTCATTTTAAAGGCTAATTTGCATGGTATTGTCCTAAAAAGGGTTTGGGGACCCGGGTCCTACCCCAGGGGACATGTATCAATGCAAAAAAAACTTTTAAAAATGGTCGTTTTTTCAGGAGCAGTGATTTTAATGATGCTTAAAGTAAAAAAAAAAAAAGTGAAATATTCCTTTAAATATCGTACCTGGGGGGTGTCTATAGTATGCCTGTAAATGTAATGTCGGGTCCTGGCAATATGGATGGAAATCAGTGAGACAAACGGCATGGGTACCCCCCAGTCCATTACCAGGCCCTTTGGGTCTTGTATGGATATTAAGGGGAACCCCGCACCCAAATTAAAATAAGGAAAGGTGTGGGGCCACCAGGCCCTATATACTCTGAACAGCAGTATACAGGCGGTACAAACAAGACAGGGACTGTAGGTTTGTTGTTAAGTAGAATCTGTTTGTCATTTTGAACGGGTACATTTTTAACGTGTTTAGCTCCAGCCAAAAAATCTTTTTTAAGCTATTTGGAAAACATAGGGAAGGGTTATCACCCCTGTGACATTTGTTTTGCTGTCTTTCCTCCTCTTTAGAAGATTTCACCTCACTTTTGGTCCCAATGACAAATGTTTTTTGAGAATTTGGGTTTTTTGTGGAACAAGGATTGGAAAGCATCAGTGGAAAGGAGAAATGTTTTTCCCATATTAACTCTTACAGGAGAGAATTTCCCTTCCTAGGGGTAGATTTCATCTCACTTCCTGTTGTCTCCTTCCGTTTGCAAGTAGGAGTCATTTGTAAGTTAGATGTTTGAAAGTAGGGGCCTGCCCTATATACTCAGCAGAAATTTGGGCCTTAGGTGTTGTTGTGGCCACAACAACGTAAGCCCTCACAGGGCCCTGCTGTGAAATATTAGATCAAGAATTGTAATTACATGCCCCTGTTGAACAGGGGCAGAAAAACTGGGCCTTTGGTGGTGGTGGTGGTGGTGCTGGTGCCACACCACTGTAAGTCCTCACTCGCTCTTGGTGGGTGCAGAAATGGGCCCTGCTGTGAAATATTAGATCAAGAATTGTAATTACATGCCCCTGTTGAACAGGGGCAGAAAAATTGGGCCTTTGGTGGTGGTGGTGGTGATGTGGTGCTGGTGCCACAACACTGCAACCCCTCACAGACACTCTAGTTGGAACGCAGGAACGAGCCCTGCTGCAAAGTATTGCATCAAAAATTGTAATTACACGCCCCTGTTAAACAGGGGCAGAAAAATTGGGCCTTAGGCACTGGTGCTGGTGCCACAACACTGCAACCCCTCACAGACACTCTAGTTGGAACGCAGGAACGAGCCCTGCTGCAAAGTATTGCATCAAAAATTGTAATTACACGCCCCTGTTAAACAGGGGCTGAAAAAGTGGGCCTTAGGCACTGGTGGTGGCGCCCAGAACCAAAAATGTTCTTACAAGCTATCAGCGTGATCATTGAGGAGGAAGAGGATAATTACTCAGGGATAGTCACTCAGCATCAGCATAGGCAGTCTTTGAAGGGATCTGAGATTTCAAAAAAAATTATTCGGTTACATCAGCATCAGGTGCTTGGTAGCTGGTGGTGATCCAAGACTGATTCATTTTTATGAAGGTCAGTCGATCGACCGAGTCGGTGGACAGACGCACCCTGTGATCGGTTACCATGCCTCCAGCAGCACTGAATGTGCGTTCCGAAAGAACGCTGGATGCAGGACAGGCCAGTAGCTCAATTGCATACTGTGCAAGCTCTGGCCAGTGATCCATCCTCAAGACCCAGTAACCCAGAGGATTTTCGGTGGGAAAGGTGTCCAAGTCTGATCTTGCCCCTAGGTATTCCTGCACCATGTAAAACAGACGCTGGCGATGGTTGCTGCAACCGATCATACCTTGGGGCTGCGGACCAAAAAATTGTCTGAACGCATCGGTCAGACGGCCACCTTCTCCACCGCTCCTTCTTTGACTGACCGAAGCCTCAGCAACACGTTGTCCAGAAACAGGAGTTTGTAACCTCCCAGTCTCTGGGAACGCGTTGCACAGACCTTTCTGCAAGGCCTCCCGAAGATGTTTCATCCTCTGCTCCCTCTGCGATGGCAAGATAAGGTCCGCAACCTTACCCTTGTAACGTGGATCAAGGAGGGTTGCCAGCCAGTATTGGTCCTTCTCCTTGATACCACGAATACGAGGATCCTTACGCAGGCTTTGCAGGATCAGGGAGGCCATGCAGCGTAGGTTTGCTGAGGCATTCGGTCCGGAGTCCTCTGGGTCACTAAGGACGACATGGTCCGCAGCCACCTCCTCCCAGCCACGTACAAGTCCATGTGTTTCTTGGGACTGATCCCTTAAAGACTGCTGCTGATGCTGAGTGCCAGGCTCCACCTCCATACTGACACAATCTTCCTCCTCCTCCTCCTCCTTGTCCTCTTCCTGTGTGATCGGCGGGCACGCAGGAACACTGTCTGGATAAAAAATGGGGTTGTGACCTGTCCACTTGATTTTTATGAGAATGCACCAACGTGCCTCCATCCCAATAATTATAGAGAAAGCAGAGAATGGAAGCGGGACTTTATGTGAGGCAAGTTGGTGAATGTATACAAATTGAAAAGAATGTCAAAATGAAATATCAGAGGCAAGCCTTATATAGGATGAGATTATTCAAAAGAAATATTGCAGGGTAATGCTGGTATAAAATTTAATAACAGATCTTGAAACCAGGTACAATCGTGAGTGGACACGTAATAAATCACCATGAAGCATATTGTAAACAATATATAAACAGACATAATTCAATTATTGATTATACAGTTGCAGAGAAAAATACATTTTACTGTAAAATATTATGTGCATTATAGGTTGTTAACTCTACGCGTTTCTTGGCTTGTAACCAATCGTCAGGAGTCATGATGCAATTGAGCTGCATTGAAACAATAACCATATATTAATATATGTACAGAAGTGTGGAGGAAAGGGACGTTGGGGATGCAAGTAACTGATATACTCACAGATAATGCATTGGTCAGTATTGACCCATACATAAAAGTGCAGCGTAGATCCGGGTCCACCAAATCTCCCCCGGGGTTGAGGCAGAGACCAAGCTCTTTCTCCTTGTTTTTTTTTTTCCTTTTTTTTTCTTTCTTTTTTTTTTACCTTCAAGTCTTTTCTGCAAGTATATATAATTTTTGTTTTTGTTTTTTCCCTTTAGTCAGGCAATATACTGATTTAATTCAGGGCTAAAGCTTTTTATTATTTATATTTCACACTTTTTTGCATATCGAATTAATTCTATGCAAGATTGTGTGTCTATTGTGTCAATGTTTTTTACCAATGAATCTAATTCAAGGCAGAGACTATTTGCTTCTGCATCTCTTGTTCTGCCTTTCTTTCTTTTCATTTCCTTTTTCCCTTTTTCAGTTCCTTCTATAACATTTTGTTCCTCACCACAGTCTCATCCAATCATTTCCCTGATGCAGCTGATGCTGGGATCTATTTGATCTATCCCCCGGGGTTGCGATGCGCCCAGTCCATGACCCGTCATACGTCCCACCCCTGACGGGGGCGGGTCCTGACCTTGACGCATCGGCATCATGCTCTCCACGCCCCGCTAACGGCGCCGCTGGCTTCCGCGTAGCGGGGCATCCAGTGGATTACCATCTAGCGCTTTGGCGCTGCGGGGCTGGGAGGTGGCCGCATGTGTTCCCCGGCTGCCCCTCCCCTCGCTTCCCCCGTCGCGTCATCACGTCCTTGCATGACGCTGGCGTGAGCACGCCCCTGGCCCGCGGCCATATAACGGCTGTCATTGGCCGGGTACCTTTGAGGTTTCGCCATGCTCTCCTTGCGGCATGCAGCCTGGCCCGGCATTCTTTTCCCAGGTAATCCCCTTGCACACCTCCACACTGCTCCACTGACACCAGCAGTGGCTTCCTTAGATGCACTAACACCTATTTCACTCATTTCCCCACACTTACCTTCTGCTCTTGGTTTTTATTCACACATGGACACTCACTTTCTCCTTGGCCCCTCATTCCAGTTTTCTTCCCCCCACATTCACTCTCCACCTCCTACATTTAGGACACCTCTTACACTTTATTTTTCTTTCACTTCCACAGTTCTCCCTCTGTCTCCTGGGCCTCGTTGTTTGCCTTGGCCTGGCGACCCCCGTGGGTGCCTTGGCCCTATTGATGGCCGTGGCTGGCGTTTCTTGGGGCTTGCTCTCTGCCTCAACCCCGGGGGGAGATTTGGTGGACCCGGATCTACGCTGCACTTTTTATGTCTGTTTATATATTGTTTACAATATGCTTCATGGTGATTTATTACGTGTCCACTCACGATTGTACCTGGTTTCAAGATCTGTTATTAAATTTTATACCAGCATTACCCTGCAATATTTCTTTTGAATAATCTCATCCTATATAAGACTTGCCTCTGATATTTCATTTTGACATTCTTTTCAATTTGTATACATTCACCAACTTGCCTCACATAAAGTCCCGCTTCCATTCTCTGCTTTCACTGTCTGGATAAAGGGGGCCTTGAGAGCTAAGGAAGTCCTCCTCTTCCTGCCTCTCTTCTGCCTCAAGTGCCCTGTCCATTATTCCACGCAGCGTGTGCTCCAACAGGTGGACAAGGGGGACAGTGTCACCGATGCATGCACTGTCACTGCTCACCATCCTCGTGGCCTCCTCAAATGGTGACAGGTCAGTGCATGCATCCCTGATCATGGCCCACTGGCGTGGGGAAAAAACCAAGCTCCCCTGACCCTGTCCTGGTGCCATAGTCGCACAGGTACTCATTGATGGCCCTCTGCTGCATGAGAAGCCGCTGCAGCATGGCCAATGTTGAGTTCCACCTGGTGGGCATGTCACAGATTAGGCGGTTCTTGGGCAGGTTAAACTCCTTTTGGAGGTCCGTCAGCCGAGCACTGGAATTATATGACCGGCGGAAATGCACACAGACTTTCCTGGCCTGCCTCAGGACATCCTGTAAGCCCGGGTACCTGCCCAAGAACCGCTGCACCACCAAGTTAAGGACGTGAGCCAAACAGGGCACATGGGTCATTTGTCCCTGTCGGAGGGCAGAGAGGAGGTTGGTGCCATTGTCGCAAACCACCATTCCTGCCTTAAGTTGGCGTGGCGTCAACCACCTCTGAACCTGCCCCTGCAGAGCTGACAGAACCTCTTCCCCAGTGTGGCTCCTGTCCCCCAAGCACACCAGCTCAAGCACCGCATGGCATCTTTTGGCCTGCGTACTTGCGTAGCCCCTTGAACGGCTACGGAGCACCGCTGGTTCCGAGGACAAAGCACAGGAAGAGGCCACGGAGGAAGAAGAAGAGGAGGGGGTGGAGGAGAGAGGTGTGTCACAATCATTAGCATTTTGGAGGCGTGGTGGCGGAACAACCTCCAACACTACTGAACCTTGTCCTGCATCCTTCCCAGCTGCCAGCAGAGTCACCCAATGCGCCGTGAAACTTAGGTAACGTCCCTGTCCATGCCTGCTGGACCATGAGTCAGCGGTAATATGCACCTTACCGCTGACCGCCCTGTCCAGCGAGGCATGGACATTGCCTTCCACATGCCGGTAGAGAGCCGGAATCGCCTTCCGTGAGAAAAAGTGGCGTTTGGGTACCTGCCACTGAGGAACCGCACATTCCACAAACTCACGGAAGGGGGCAGAGTCTACCAACTGAAAAGGCAGCAGTTGAAGTGCTAGCAATTTTGCCAAGCTAGCATGCAACCGCTGGGCATGTGGATGGCTGGGAGCAAACTTCTTTCGGCGGTGCAGCAGCTGGGGCAGGGAAATTTGCCTGGTACAATCTGACGTCGGTGTACCAAAAGCAGATTGCCCACAAGTACTTGGCTGTGACACACCTAATTCTACACCTTCATTCCTCTCAGTGCAGGTCTCAGAGAGGACTGAAGGTATAGTGGGGTTGGAAATCTCAGCTGATGAGGAGCAAGGAGAGGTCCTCTTTGTTCTTTGGTGTGGGACTTTTAGATACGCTTGCCAACGAACTGCATGTCAGGTCAACATATGTCTGGTCAAGCATGTGGTACCCAAGCGGGAGATGTTTTGGCCACGCGATATACGCTTGAGACATATGTTGCAAATAGCAGCGGTGCGATCTGATGCACTCGTCTCAAAAAAGGGCCAAACCAAAGAACTTTTTGAATAACGCGCAGAGACTGCAGCGCCCTGCACATGTGGAGCTTTGGTGTGTGATGCAGTCAATGTGCTGCCCTTAGGCTGGCCCCTGGAGGGCATCCTGCCTCGTTGGTGATGTGCCTCCTCCTCCTGTCTCCTATCAGGCACCCACGTTGAGTCAGTGACCTCATCATCCCCTCCCTCCTCATCACTGGAGCAAACCTGGCAGTATGCTGCAGCAGGGGGAGCATGACTGCCAGATTGCTGTCCTTCTTGGGCACCCCCTCTGTCTGTGCTCATGTTACTGCCTTCATCGAGCTCAGTATCATCATCAGAGCCTTCCAAACGCTGGGCATCCTCCTGGAGCATGTACCCAACACTGTGGTCAAACAGTTCGAGGGACTCCTCAGGAGGACATGGTGGGGCTAGGGAAGGAGTCACTGATGACATTGAGCCGAGGGAAGAGGCCACTGCTTTGCCAGACAAAGTACCCTGGGCATGGGTGAGAGAGGATGAGGAGGATGAGGACGGCTTGGTCATCCACTCGACCAAGTCTTCCGCATGTTGCGGCTCAACACGGCCAGCTGCCGAAAAAAAGGCCAAGCGTGTCCCACGGCCACGTGCTGATGAGGATGCACCGTCTCCACGACCAGCACTAGACACAGAGCCTGCTTGCCCTCTCTTATTGGCTTGTGACTGTCTGCCTCTCCTTCTTGGCCTTCCAGACATACTAATGGCCTGTAGCTGTACTAAGCTGGGATATATATATATATATATATATATATATATATATATATATATATATGTACTGATACTGCAGCTAGCAAAATCAACTGCCTGCCTGTAGTATGAGAACACCACCAACCTTCTACAGGTAGCTTTAGCTGAACACTGTGAGGTGGACGCACCCCACTAACTTGTAGGTTTAGCTGAACACTGTGAACAGGACGCACCCCACTAACTTGTAGGTTTAGCTGAACACTGTGAGCAGGACACACCCCACTAACTTGTAGGTTTAGCTGAACACTGTGAGCAGGACGCACTGCACTAACTGTAAATAGTCTAGCTGCCTGACTGTGGTACTAATAGGATCAAAAGAACACCAGTAATTTTCTTTAGGTAGCTGTATATACTATAACAAGACAAGCCTGCCTGTCAGTAAGAAGATAACAGGAACGGATCTAGCTGAACACTGTGAGCAGGACGCACTGCACTAAACTTGTAGGTTTAGCTGAACACTGTGAGCAGGACGCACCCCACTAACTTGTAGGTTTAGCTGAACACTGTGAGCAGGACGCACCCCACTAACTTGTAGGTTTAGCTGAACACTGTGAGGTGGATGCACCACACTAACTTGTAGGTTTAGCTGAACACTGTGAGCAGGACGCACCCCACTAACTTGTAGGTTTAGCTGAACACTGTGAGGTGGATGCACCACACTAACTTGTAGGTTTAGCTGAACACTGTGAGCAGGACGCACCCCACTAACTTGTAGGTTTAGCTGAACACTGTGAGCAGGACGCACTGCACTAACTGTAAATAGTCTAGCTGCCTGACTGTGGTACTAATAGGATCAAAAGAACACCAGTAATTTTCTTCAGGTAGCTGTATATACTGTAACAAGACAAGCCTGCCTGTCAGTAAGAAGATAACAGGAACGGATCTAGCTGAACACTGAGCAGGACGCACTGCACTAACTTGTAGGTTTAGCTGAACACTGTGAGGTGGACGCACCCCACTAACTTGTAGGTTTAACTGAACACTGTGAACAGGACGCACCCCACTAACTTGTAGGTTTAGCTGAACACTGTGAGCAGGACGCACCCCACTAACTTGTAGGTTTAGCTGAACACTGTGAGCAGGATGCACTGCACTAACTGTAAATAGTCTAGCTGCCTGACTGTGGTACTAATAGGATCAAAAGAACACCAGTAATTTTCTTCAGGTAGCTGTATATACTATAACAAGACAAGCCTGCCTGTCAGTAAGAAGATAACGGGAACGGATCTAGCTGAACACTGTGAGCAGGACGCACTGCACTAAACTTGTAGGTTTAGCTGAACACTGTGAGCAGGACGCACCCCACTAACTTGTAGGTTTAGCTGAACACTGTGAGCAGGACGCACCCCACTAGCTTGTAGGTTTAGCTGAACACTGTGAGGTGGATGCACCACATTAACTTGTAGGTTTAGCTGAACACTGTGAGCAGGACGCGCCCCACTAACTTGTAGGTTTAGCTGAACACTGTGAGCAGGACGCACCCCACTAACTTGTAGGTTTAGCTGAACACTGTGAGCAGGACGCACCCCACTAACTTGTAGGTTTAGCTGAACACTGTGAGCAGGACGCACCCCACTAACTTGTAGTTTTAGCTGAACACTGTGAGCAGGACGCACTGCACTAACTGTAAATAGTCTAGCTGCCTGACTGTGGTACTAATAGGATCAAAAGAACACAAGCAATTTTCTTCAGGTAGCTGTATATACTGTAACAAGACAAGCCTGCCTGTCAGTAAGAAGATAACAGGAATGGATCTAGCTGAACACTGTGAGCAAGACGCACTGCACTAACTGTAAATAGTCTAGCTGCCTGACTGTGGTACTAATAGGATCAAAAGAACACCAGTAACTTTCTTCAGGTAGCTGTAAATACTGTAACAAGACAAGCCTGCCTGTCAGTAGGAAGATAACAAGAACGGATCTAGCTAAACTGAATACAGTGTATATATATATATGCAACACCTGGGATGCATATATATACACAATACACTGTAAGTGCAGCTAACTGACTGACTGTTCTGCCTAATCTATCTAACTCAAATCAAATGTCACTGTCTGTCTCTCTCTCTCTCAATGAACGCCGGAACACACACTACACAGGGCCGCTGTGCAGGCGGCCTTATATAGTGTGGGGCGTGTACTAAATCCCCTGAGCCATAATTGGCCAAAGCCTCCTTGGCTTTGGCCAATTACGGCTCTCTGTTCAGGCGGCGCTGTGATTGGCCAAGCATGCGGGTCATAGTGCATGCTTGGCCAATCATCAGCCAACAATGCACTGCGATGCCGCAGTGAATTATGGGCCGTGACGCGCCACACGAATTTGGCGCGAACGGCCCATATCGTTCGCAATTCGGCGAACGACCGAACAGCCGATGTTCGAGTCGAACATGGGTTCGACTTGAACACGAAGCTCATCCCTACTCAGAAGAAATTCTGACACGGAACAGCCTGGTCTGGTAAAATTAGCGTTCACAATGGATACAGCACTTTCGTCACGCTGCAATGTTAAAAATGATTTAATACAGCGCACTCTCTTCTTCTTTATAATGTGACAAGAATTAAGTAGTTTTGCTGCTCATATTCACACACACTTCTCACAAACTAATTTTTTTTTTTTTTTGTTGGGATTCCCTGAATATATTGTTATTTGTCACATCTGACATATTTTTTTTTTTTTTTTTTATTTAAAGCCATTTTTCTTTTAGATTTTATGTTTGTATTTTTTCAAAGGCTGATCTTTATTTAATGTTATTTTTAGTTTTACTCCAGACTATTTTTGTGTGTGTTTTGTGTGTCAAGTTACCACAACACCATTGATATCTTTTATTATTTAATCTCAAGGAGATTGTTTGTTGTTGGTGTCCCTTGTTAATTTCACATTGTATGTTTGAAATGTACCTGAATCCTCACAAACCAACTGTCCTTTTTGAAGTAAAACACACATAGGCAAGTATAATCCAAAACAAAAATCCTTTATTAAGGGCTCAGAACCAAACAAAGAGGGAGGCAACGCTGGATCAACAGGAGAAATTAGCGAAGCCTGGGACCCCCAGGGCAGACATCAATTCTTGAACATCAAAATTGATGGCCTGAGGAGTCCATATGTAAGGAAGTGCAGTCTGGTCCAGAAGTCGCAGAGATCCGGAAAGCAGCAGATGACATCTGTGTCCCCAGGCTGTGGTACCACAAGAGGCTGCATCTTTTGGCCTACCAGATTGGATCCAGGGTCCTCACTTTCTGGTCTTCTTTCCACGCTTCCTTCCTGGCTGTGGCTCTGCTGTTGGAGATGTGGCAGGAGGAGGAGTAGGACCTGGAGGAGGAGGACCTGGAGGAGAAGGAAGACCTGCAGGAGGAGGAGGAGGACCATGTGTGAGTTCGCAAAGGTGTGTCTCAGATGTAATTTGGGCCCTCATACCTTTATTAAGAGCCTCCAATATTAGCGACTCACACATGAGTTGTTGTCCCTCCTCCATCCTCCATCCTCTGCATTTTTGAGGCAATGATGGCAGCGAAGTCATCCTCCACGGTGTGTGGTGCTCCCAGGGCCTCTGTAGCCCTCCAAAAGAGGCCTATGGCAGCCTCCTCTAGGGCACTCCTCCTCCTGCCACTTTCTCTTTCCAGGGGGAGGGGAGGGACCTGCAGATCAGGCAGCCGGCTCGGCCCAGCCACCTCCTGGCTGAGACTTCCCTGTGTATGAAAAAGGGACATGGTTTTAGTTTTTGCATCATCAATCACAATCCTAAATTAGTACTCCAAACTAACATCTAGTTAACATCATTGATTGGACAAGCAGAAATATTTAGAGGAATGCTATACCTGGCTCAATCTGGGCTCCTCCACATGTTGTTGCCTGGAAGGCCCAGGTTGGGCGTCAGAAGCCTCAGCTGGAGGGGAAGGAAGCGTGGAAGGAAGACTGGAGAGGGATGACCTGGGTTCAGTCTGGCCTGCCAGAAAATGCAGCCTGTCATAGTACCACATCCTGGGGACATAGATGTCATCTGCTGCTGTGGATCTCTGCAAATCCTGGACTTTCTGGCACTCCCTTACATATGTGCTCCTCAGGCCACCAATTAGGATCTTCAAATATTTGATGTCTGCCGTGGGGATCACCTGCTTCACAATTTCCAACAATTGATCCAGCGCTGCCTTCCTCTTTGTTTGGTTCCTGTAATGTGGGTGGTTGATCTCCCACAGACAGGGCAGCTCCCTGAACATGTCAATCAATATTGCCATGAAGTCATTAACTTGTAATAAGATATCCATGTTCACTGCAAGACACAACACAAGACAAACCCTAATGTCAGGCCAAACTCTCCTAATCTTGTTACAATATAGGCCTTAATCTAGAAGCAGTATAGGCACAAGTATGTCTCTTACCTTCGTTCTTACGATCGGCGCCTCCAATGCTCCTTCCTCCGCTCACAGATCGTACGTAATACGCACGTGTGTTACGCTTTATACACATTGCACATGTGTGTAACTCCGCCCACCCCTGACGTTCTTTCTAGTCTATTCTCCGCCCCTTTTCGTTCTGCGCAGTGGGGAAAGAGCACATGGCGGAGACACAGCGGGTGCGTGCTAATTACAGGAACGAGGAGGAGGAGGAGGAAAGCCCGAATCCGGACACGTCCCGATCCAGAAGGAGAAGATTTAAGGCCACAAATATGTCCTTTGGGGAGATGTTGGAGATGGTGGACATCCTAAAGAAGGCCGACTATGATGGAAAGTATGGGCCTTACCCCAACCCCAATATCAGAAAGGCCAAGATCATTGTGAAAGTGGTCAAAAGTCTGCACCGGAATTTCGGGTTACGACGATCGAAAGATCAGCTCAGGAAGCGGTGGTCAGACCTGAAATTAAGAGAGCCCGAGCAGTACAGAAAGATCCGGAGAGTGCTGAAAAAAAGTAAGTAGTTGTGCTGTGTTCCTATTCTTTTTGTCTTTATTACGTTTGTGCTGCTCCATATGGTTTTCTTAATTGTTGGACAGTTTAAAATGGAAATTTTAATGTTCATGGGGACCATTAATCGTTCGTATCAAACAATTTTATTTTGGCCTCTAAAACACCATTGTTTAGGCCATATGCATTTTGCGACATTTTTTAGGGCCTACTTGTATGAAAAATATTTGGTTGTGTAGATGGCTTTGTTACTAGAATGAAATGCAAACTAGATTCTGTGTAAGGAGAGGACACTGAGCAGCTGTTTTCGCATCTGGACACTGGAGCACTGGTGTGGGACACAAGAACACCATTTTTATTAGGGGGGGCACACGGGTGCTCCAGTGTATACTATAGGGGGGTCTCCATCTGTGAAGCTTGTACAAAACAGGTAAAGGATTGCAGGTTGACAAAGGCCACTAAAAAAGCGACATCTTGGAACTCTGCTAAAATTGACAATTGTATCCCACTTCCAAGCAATGTTTCCTATTTATAGTTCTTCCATCAAATATCTGTGTGCTAATTATACCATTTTTGTTTAACATAGGGGAAAAAAGACTTGGAGGACACCCCTCATCCGAGGAGACCAGAGACCCCCCCACCTCTGGAAGAAGGGGAAATACCCCAAAAACAAGCTGAGCAGGAGGAGGAAGAAGATGTGGTGGAAACTGGCACCACAACAGGTGAGTGTCTGTGACCACAGGCTCAGGTAAGAGATGGATGCTGGCAGATTTTTGATACCTGTTTTTGTTTTGTTACTCTCTTTTTAGGTGATCGTGATGTTATGGATCGAGATCCTTTCACATCAGAAAGTGCACAGATCCTGATCGGGGAGATCATGGGGTGTAATTTTGAATTGGAAAGCCTCAAGAAAAAAAATCAATGATGTTATCCAAAAAAATAATAACATCATTGATGTTTTGGGGCGAATTTAAAACCCCACAAAATCATTCTTTTTTTGTGTGCTACAATCGGAAAAAATTTTGAGCGATGTTTTGAAATTCCAAATTTGGAGGATGCACACAGTGTGCCAACATGTGCTATCTGCCATCACGGGAGATCAATGGACGCGTTTTGGGGGTGCAACCCCTTCCTCAATAATAAAGTAGCGGTGAGGAAGGGGTTTCTCCCACAAAACACATCCCTTGATCCCCCGTGATGGCAGTTAGCACATGTTGACATTCGTAAATCGGTGTGCATCTTCCAAATTTGGCTTTCAAGGGGTGACTTCACCCCATCTGAACGCAATATCAAACACAGTTCCTAAATACTCATGTCTGATATTGCTTTCAAGTTTTACCATATGTGAACTTTGTAAGTTCAAGATTTTTGCCTTTCTTGTTGGTTTTACTTGATTTGATTGTAGCCGTATTAGTGCAATTGTGACAGAGAAAATTGAGTACTGTCCGTGATACTTTTTTTATTTGCACTAACATACAATTTTTCAGGACAAGCTTTCGGGGTATGTCCCCTTCTTCAAGGTCCAAGCAGTACTGATTACTATATTACTATTACTATATTACTATAATTGGTTTTCTCTTGTTTTTTTTTTTTTTTTTCTCTTCTTCTTTAACATTCTGCTTAAAAATTTGTGAATCAGTACTGCTTGGACCTTGAAGAAGGGGACATACCCCGAAAGCTTGTCCTGAAAAATTGTATGTTAATGCAAATAAAAAAAGTATCACGGACAGTACTCAATTTTCTCTTGTTGGTTTTACACAGGCCTCTTTTATTGTAAATGGACATTTCTATTTTTGAAAATGCCACCTCAAAAATTGTTATACAACAAACATGTTGGTTTGTTTTAAAAACCTTTGGTAAATGCACATGTGATTGTGCAGGTATTAAAAAGATTGTTAATCAAGAATGTGTGGATTATTGTCTCAACGCTAGAACACTTTTGTGGTGATGTAATTGCTGTTTTATGAGAAAATGGGTGTTATTTCCTAAGGGCAAATCCTCTTTGCACTACAAGTGCAGTTTCAGTGCAGTTTCAAATGCACTTGTAGTATAAAAAGTGTCTTTGCCTTTAGTAAATAACACTCAACAGTGCTTTGTATACGGTTACACAATCATGCCATTTTCAGGACTCCCCACATTGCTGTCATGGTCAGCTAAAACAAACACAAGCAGGAAATGTCACCAAAGATTAGCTTTTTCTTTTTTATTTGATAAATGCTTCACAAATTGTCTGGCATATTGATGGCCCCCCTACCCACAAAGAACTCAGGGTATCTTAACCGGACATCACGGGCACTCAGGGAGGGCAAGCCAGGACGGCCACTTTCAAGCAACGTCAGGGTTGGATCATGTAGAATTCTGGCCTCAGGCCCAACTGAGCTAGCATAGTTGGCAGAATGTTTGCGTAAAAAGTTATGGAGAACACAGCACGCCAGGATTAGATGATTAAGTTTATACTCCGCCATATGGATGGGTGTCAGAAATAGGCGGAACCGGCTGGCCATGATTCCAAATGTGTTCACCACTCTTCTGGCTCTGGCCAGCCGGTAATTAAAAACCCTCTGTTCCGGGGTGAGGGTCCTCATCGGGAATGGCCGCATAAGATGGTCCCCCAGCGCAAATGCTTCATCCGCAACGAAGACGAATGGGAGTCCTTCCACATTGTCCTCTGGAGGTGTCAAGTCCAAGCTGCCATTCTGGAGATGCCTGTAGAACACCGTCTGGGCAATAACTCCACCATCGGACATCCGGCCATTCTTCCCCACATCCTCATACAAGAAGTCGTAATTAGCCGACACCACCGCCAACATCACAATACTATTGAACCCCTTATAGTTGAAATAGTACGACCCCGAGTTGGGTGGTGGGACGATGTGGACGTGTTTCCCATCAATTGCCCCTCCGCAGTTAGGAAAGTCCCACCGCTGGGCAAAGTGGTAGGCTACAGTCTGCCATTCCTGTGGCGTGGAAGGAAACTGTTGAATAAAACAAAAATAAATTACTATTTTTGCACATAAACATGGCAAGCAGATTAGGCACAAACATTCTTGGCCAACCTCCAGATAGCATTTATTAAGGGGAAATTAACACCAAAGTATAAGGTACATCTATCATATTCAAACTCCCCCCCCCCCCATGGGCCATTTCTAACATTATAGGGGGGGGTGGAATCTTGGACAGGTAACCCTCTTCACTTCATTGAGAGATGAATGTCTAAATACAGGGTATTACTTGGAACAGCCCCTCCTTAGTTACACTATTGGCAGCCCACTGGACAGGTAAGAAGTGTCATAATACAAAGATATAAATACACACTGTACACATTTGAGGACATTTGGACATTCTGGTATTACCTATCAAGATAATAATAGAATCCAAAAACTTTAAACAGTACCATTGGAAAGTATACAGGCAGGCCCTTGCACTACATGCTTTGGGGAATTCATCCATAAATCTGACCAGTAAAGAGATGGGTATAGTGTGTATGGGTTTGGCAAAGTCAGCAGATAGATGATTGAGGATAGATAGAGAATTGTGATCAGCTGACTTAGCAGTTGGGGGAGGGAGGGTTTAGAAAAATGATTTGGGGACACTACAAAAAAAAAGCCTCTGGAACTCTGCCTGAATTTAAAGCACAAATCAAATTTCTAAACATTTTAGGGGGTGTTTGGGGTAAATCACTACTATGCAGCTGATAAAATACATTGTTAAGTGACTACATGAGGTGAATATAGGGGCAGGAGAGCATGTTGGGGAGGTAAGTGAAGGCAGATATGTATGAAGGACTTAAAAAATAATTACCTAAAAATCCAGCATGCATGAGAACAAAGGGGACATTCACAGCATATTACAATCATGGTAATTAGGGAATGAGGAAAGAAATACAAGATATTAGCAAACATTAAATACAATAAAATGTGATATTAAAGGATAAAAATCTTACCTTCATATACTCCTTCTGCAGGACCTGGATGATGGCAGAACAAGTCTCTGGGATAATGATACCCAGAGCCTGGGGGGAGATGCCTGTCGAGAACTTGAGGTCCTGCAGGCTTCTCCCTGTCGCCAAGTACCGCAGGGTAGCGACGAGCCTCTGCTCCGAAGTGATGGCTTGCCTCATGCAGGTATCCTGCCTGCTGATATAGGGGGTCAGCGAAGCCAGCAGACGGTGAAATACGGGGTCCGTCATCCTGAGAAAGTTCCTGAAATCATCAGGATTATTCTCACGGATCTCATGGAGTAAAGGCATATGAGAGAACTGGTCACGCTGAAGCAACCAATTCTTGGTCCATGAACTCCTCCCCACCCTGTTCATGGACTGGACTTGTGTCAAGGTCAGGACCCCAACACCAAGCCCCCACACAGCACGAACTCTACGAGGAGTACGTATACGAAACATGGCTAGAAAACGGCCGGCTGCTCAGAACGAAGTAACAGAACGCACTGAAGAACAGCAAGGCCTGTGAAGAGCGACCTGAAAAACAGTAACGAACGAACAAGAACACAATGACTACAAAGTCACGCGGAACTTGCTTGCACACACTGAAGAGCAGATACAAACCCACAAGCACAAACTGAATGGCAGAAAACGATCTGAAAGCCACGAGTCTGAAAAAGCGTGAATCGACTCTCAAACTTTTACTAACATGAGATTAGCAAAAGGAGCCCAAAGGGTGCCGCGCTTGGTTCTGAACTGGCCTTTTCTAGTCTTGTCGTACGTGCTTGACGTCACCGCGTTGTTGGCGATCGGAAATTCCGACAACTTTATGCGACCGTGTGTACGCAAAACAAGTTTGAGCCAACATCCGTTGGAAAAAAAACCTAGGATTTTGTTGTCGGAATGTCTGAACAAAGTCCGACCGTGTGTACGGGGCATAAGTCCCATTTTCTCTCTTTTTAACATGGACTTTTATGCCAAACCAGAGAAATGCGTATTTGAACGCCAAAGCATCCAATTTCTTGGTTTAATCATCTCCACTGAAGGTATCCAGATGGATCCTCAAAAGGTTATGGCAATCTTGGATTGGCTAGCACTTTGGTGTCCAACACTTTGTGGGGTTTGCAAATTTTTATCGAAAATTCATCAGAGGCTTCTCAGCAATCATATCCCCCATCACAAGTTTAACCAGACAAGGCACAAGATTCTTTTGGTCTCCAGAAGCTGAGAACGCTTTTGATACCTTAAAAAAAACTTTTCACATCCGCATCTGTCCTGAAACACTCCGACCCAGTCCTGCCCTACGTCTTAGAAGTAGACGCTTCAGAAACAGCAGTCGGAGCAATATTATCTCAGAGGCAGGGAGCTAAGGCTCTGCTGCATCCAGTTGCTTTTTTTTCCTGCAAGCTATCAACTGCAGAAATGATGTCGGGGACCGTGAACTTTGGCCATCCAAGCCGCCCTGGAGGAATGGAGGTACCTACTAGAGGGGGCCGCACACCCAATATTGATCTATACCTATCATAAGAACCTTGAGTATTTAAGAACAGCAAAGGGATTGAAACCTTGGCAAGCCGGTTGGGCATTGTTTTTTTCTAGATTCGCCTTTCACATAGCGTACAGGCCCAGATCCAAGGGTACAAAACCCGATGCGCTATCGTGCATGTTCAGTAAATCTGCGGAGGTTTCATCTCCAGATACTATTCTATCCTCTGGGAACTTCCTGTTACTTCAAGGAGATTTGATGGAACAAATTAAACGAACTTTAGTGAAGAACCCCTCACCAGCCAAAGTCACTCTACTGGCAAAGGATGGGCTGCTTTGGCACGAAGGCAAGGTCTTTGTGCCAGAAGATCTCCGAATTGCCATCTTGGGGTGATGCCATGATCATGTGCTAGCGGGTCATTTTGGCATTGGCAAGACAATTGGACTATGCAACGGACATTTTGGTGGCCTGAGTCAGAGAACTCACAGTTTCCGTCTCCGTGCAGCGGTGACTAACGGCCATGCGCGGTGTCCCGGACAGATGCGAGCGAGTTCCGGATCGAACGTGTACGCCCGCGCACCCGTACGAACGTGTGCATGCACCCGCACAGCCATACGAGCGGGTGTACGTTCTCACGCACGCACGTCCACGTCCACCAATCCCGGCATTCAGCGCCATATATAAAACAAAGTCTTTGCCTGACACCAGTGCTGGATCGTCTTCAGCTAGTTCCTAAGTTCCTGATTCCTGTGTGACCTGTTACCTTGCTCCTGACTACCTGGCTTCCTTGACTTCTCTTCTGGATTTCCCTTGTCTGTCACCTGCCTCTGCTGATTATACCGACCCTGGCTTGGACTCTCTACTACGGCTCTGCCTCCTGACTTTGTACCTCACTGCCTGCCCATTGCCGACCTCTGCTTGACCTTGACCACGAACTTGCCTTCTGTTTTGGATACCTCGCTGCCAGTCAGTTGCCAACCTTTGCCTGTCCTGACGTTGCAGTTGTTCTTGAATCCACACCTACCTGCCTGGCTACTACTAAACAGTTCTGGTGATCAGTCTTCCCATCTTCTCCTGGAGGATCCAGAATCTCCTAGTTCCAGTTTTCCACCCGCAGGCACCTGCACCCTTCCGTGCCCCGACACTCCCTGTCCTCAATACCAGGGGTGTCAGGACCGGAACCATGTGAGAGGTCTCCCTCAGCATTCAGACTCCGCTGTAAGGTACGTGACAGTAGGATCCAGCCAAGATGGAGTCTAAAAGGGGGACTTCACCTCTAGATGCTCTGTGCCAACAGATTTGGGCCTTTACCCAGGCAGTCCAGGGCCTGCAAGATGGCTACCGGCACCTCGAGCAAAGAGTGGATTCATTGTCTCCAAATCCCTCAACTCAGCACCTCGGCCTCCCGGCCCAGCGGCCTCAGCATTAGCACCTGCAATAATGGTGCCACCCCCAGAGCCTCGAGTCCCGACTCCAGAGAGATTTTCGGGAGATCGCAGCAAGTTCCATGCCTTTAAAAATGCCTGCCAGCTATACTTCCTGCTACAGCCCCGTACCTTCTCTTTGGAGAGCACCAAGGTGGGGTTCATCGTCTCACTACTCCAGGGTGAACCCCAAACCTGGGCTCACCGCTTACTGGAGCAAGCCAGTCCGCTATTAGACACTATGGACTCTTTCTTGAATGAAATGGCCAAATTGTATGATGACCCTCAATGTGCTATCACCGCAGAGGCCAGTCTTCATGCCCTCCAGCAAGGACGTAGGCCAGTGGAAGATTATGTAACAGACTTTAAGCGATGGAGGTCCGATACTCAGTGGAACGACACCGCCCTCCGCTATCAGTTCGGCATGGGACTCTGAGGCACTGAAAGATGAGTTGGCTCGTGTTGGACTTCCAGACTATTTGGAGGACCTGATCCAATTGTCCATCCAGATAGACCGTCGTCTAAGAGAACGGAGATCTGAAAGAACCAGTCAGATGCGGCCTATGGGGATGTTGCTCAAAGTTCCTAGCAACCATCCTATGTCCGCCTCCCATGTACCTGCTGCCACCTCCGAAGCTCCGGAGCCAATGCAGATAGGACTGCTCCGTTCACCATTGCCACCCGAAGAAAAACAGCGTCGAATAACCTCTGCCTTTATTGTGGGGAAGCTGGCCACTACGCAAATATGTGCCCAAATAAAACCCGTAAGTTTAACTCTCTGCCTCATGAACCTAGTGCACTACCTGTAACAAGATCTGCTCACATTGCTGTCCCTGTTTCCTTGCAGCTTCCAGAAGGAACACTCCGGGTCCGGGCCATAATTGACTCTGGCACCTGCAGCTGCTTCTTAGATCGTGCCTTTGCCCTGCAACATAACATCCCGTTAACACCCAAGCAACAACAACTCTCCATACGGCTAGCAGATGGGTCAAATATTAAATCCGGGCCTATTACTCACTAAACCCAACCACTGCCCACCAGCATATTACCCAACCATCAGGAACTACTGTGCCTGGACGTCATCTCATCCCCATTATTTCTGATTATTTTGGGAATGCCGTGGCTGCAAGCCCATAATCCTCAAATCAATTGGATTACGGGTGAAGTAGTGTTCCAGTCCAGCTATTGTCTCCAGAACTGCCTTAAGGTCCTTCACCATGTAACCCCAGTCATCGGCTGTCTAAAATCTACGTCAGAATCCCAAGAACTGGTTCCATCTGTGTACCATAGTTTCCTGGATGTGTTTGACAAACAGAAAGCAGACACTCTTCCTCCCCACCGGGTTTATGATTGCCCAATTGAACTGTTACCGGGGGCAGAAATTCCGTTTGGAAGAATCTTTCCTCTGTCGGAACACGAACTCTTGGTCCTTAAGGAGTACATTGACGAAATTCTCAAAAAAGGTTTCATCTGACACTCCTCTTCGCCAGCCGGTGCTGGAATATTCTGCGTCGAGAAGAAAGATCATTCCCTCCGCCCATGTGTGGACTACAGAGACTTAAATAAAATAACGATTAAGAATTGCTATCTTCTCCCATTGATCCCAGAACTGTTTCAGAGACTTCGCTCGGCCCGGATATTCACAAAGCTGGACTTGCGAGGTGCCTATAATTTGATTCGAATCTGTGAGGGGGATGAGTGGAAGACAGCTTTCCGGACACGCTTCGGCCACTTCGAGTACCTAGTTATGCCATTTGGACTCTGTAATGCACCAGCTACCTTCCAACATTTTGTGAACAACATCTTTAGAGACTTTCTGGACTCATTCGTAATTGTCTACTTGGATGATATCCTGATATTCTCAAACTCCCTAGAAACACATCGTGACCATGTGAGACAAGTTCTGCAGAGACTGAGACAAAACAGACTTTTCGCCAAAGCCGAGAAATGTGAACGCCAGACCATTCACTTTCTTGGCTTGGTAATATCAAATGGGGGTTTGGCAATGGATCCTCAGAAGGTCTCAGCCATCATGTCAGGGTCTAAAAACATCAAACCCGATGCGCTATCCTGCATGTTCACGGAGGCTGAGGTTTCTTCACCACCAGATACGATCCAGCAAGCTGGAAATTTCTTAGTAACCCAATCTAGTGTTATATCACAAATCCCTCAGGCATCTTTAGGGACATTGATACCCCCAGGAACTAACCTCCAGGAAAAAGATGGGCTCTTCTGGCAAGGAAATAAGATTTTTGTCCCTCAAGATATACGTACCACCATTCGACAGGTCTGTCATGACTATCCCTTAGCGGGCCACTTTGGGGGTCACAAGACCATGGACCTAATTCAAAGGCATTTTTGGTGGCCCAACCTTGCAAAGGACTGTAGGAATTATGTAAACTCTTTCTTGACCTGCCTTAGGAATAAAAGTAGCAAGAATAAAGCATGGGGACTATTGAGACCACTGCCCATCCCTGAAAGACCTTGGATAAAATTGCAATGGACTTCATTGTCGAGCTTCCCCCTTCTGAGGGATTTTCACCTGTCTTCGTGGTAGTTGACCGTTTTTCCAAAATGGCACATTTTATTCCCATGAAAGGGACTCCGTCGGCAACCGAAACTGCCAGAATTTATATTAGGGGAATTGTTAGACTCCACGGAATTCCCAGTGACATTGTTTCGGATCGTGTGGAGTACAATTCACATCTAAATTTTGGAAGTCATTGTGTGAGGCACTAGACATCAAACTTAGCTTTTCTTCCGTATATCACCCCCAGACCAACGGGCAGACTGAATGCACTAACCAAAAGTTGGAACAGTACCTACGTTGCTTCTCTTCTTTTTCTCAGGAAGATTGGACCTCATTGCTGCCCTTGGCAGAATTCGCATTCAACAATTCTACGCACTCTACCACAAACCAGTCACCATTCTTCTCCAACTATGGGTTTCACCCCTCCTTTTTGCCAGTACTTGTACCAGATTCTCCTGTACCTGCTGTCCAGGACAGACTCAATTTCTTTGCCACAAACAATCAGTTGCTTAAAGAAACTATTTCTAAGGCGCAGGAAGATAATAAAAAATTCTTCGACAAGAAAAGAAGGGGAGAGTTGGATTTAAAGATTGGTGATCGTGTGTGGATGGCTACTAAAAACCTGAAATTGGCATGCCCTTCTAAGAAACTGGGACCCAGATACTTAGGGCCCTTCTCTGTCAAGAAGAAAATCAATTCAGTCGCCTATGAACTGGAACGCCCAAATTCATTCAGGATCCACCCTGTTTTCCATGCTTCACTTCTCAAGGTCGATGTGCCAAATTCCTTTCCGGATCGGGAGGTAGGGCCCCCTGAGGCTATAGTTGTGGATGGGGAAGGAGAATTTGAGATTGAAGCTATTTTGGACTATAGGAAACGACAAGGGCAGAATCAATATTTGATCAAATGGAGAGGCTTTGGCCCAGAAGAGAATTCTTGGGAACCCAAAACAAATCTTCATACCCAGAGGCTCATACGGGCTTTTCATCGCTCCCACCCAGAGGGTTCGGTTTCAAGAGGCATCCGGAGGCTGCCCTTAAGGAGGGGGCAATGTCAGAGAACTCACAGTTTCCGTCTCCGTGCAGCGGTGACTAACGGCCATGCGCGGTGTCCTCGACAGATGCGAGCGAGTTCCGGATCGAACGTGTACGCCGCGCACCCGTACGAACGTGTGCACGCACCCGCACAGCCATACGAGCGGGTGTACGTTCTCATGCACGCACGTCCACCAATCCCGGCGTTCAGTGCCATATATAAACAAAGTCTTTGCCTGACACTAGTGCTGGATCGTCTTCAGCTAGTTCCTAAGTTCCTGATTCCTGTGTGACCTGTTACCTTGCTCCTGACTACCCGGCTTCCTTGACTTCTCTTCTGGATTTCCCTTGTCTGTCACCTGCCTCTGCTGATTATACCGACCCTGGCTTGGACTCTCTACTACGGCTCTGCCTCCTGACTTTGTACCTCTCTGCCTGCCTGTTGCCGACCTCTGCCTGACCTTGACCACAAATTTGCCTTCTGTTTTGGATACCTTGCTGCCAGCCAGTTGCCAACCTTTGCCTGTCCTGACGTTGCAGTTGTTCTTGAATCCACACCTACCTGCCCGGCTACTACTAAACAGTTCTAGTGATCAGTCTTCCCATCTTCTCCTGGAGGATCCGGAATCCCCTAGTTCCAGTTTTCCAGCTGCAGGCACTTGCACCCTTCCATGCCCTGGCACTCCCTGTCCTCACTACCAGGGGTGTCAGGACCGGAACCAAGCGAGAGGCCTCCCTCAGCATTCAGACTCCGCTGTAAGGTACGTGACAGCCTGGGATGGAGAAGGACTGTAGAAAATATGTGGAACCCTGCACCACTTGCATCTGCAACAAAACCAGTAAGTCCAGGGCTTGGGGTCTACTAAAGCCCTTGCCTGACCCTAGCAGACCTTGGAAGATGATCTCAATAGATTTTATTGAAGAACTCCCCCCATCTGAGGGCCACAACACTATTTTTGTAGTTGTCGATCGGCTATCTAAAATGGCACACTTACTACCCATGAAGGGCACACCATCTGCTCAGGAAATGGCTTGAACCTTTGTCAAAGAGATCGTAAGGCTTCACGGGATCCCGGACAATATTGTGTCTGATCGAGGGGTGCAGTTTACATTCAGATTCTGGAGAGCTTCATGTGATTCCCTCGGGATTGAACTTTCATTCTCTTCTGCATATCACCCACAAACAAAGGGACATAAGGAGAGAACTAATCAAACCCTCGAACAGTATCCGCGATGCTTCTCCTCATTTTCCCAAGACGACTGGGTCCCTCTGCTTCCCCTGGCCGAGTTTTCATATAACAATTCAGTTCACTCAGCCACAAAACAGTCTCCAATTTTTGCAAACTACGGTTTCCACTCTTCTTTCTTGTCTAATACAGTACCAGATTGCCTTGTACCAGCTGTTCTTGAAACTATGAATTTCTTCAACTCTAATAACAAACTGTTACAAGAAACAATGACCAAGACACAGGCCTACAATAAGGAGGTTTTTGACAGGAAAAGAAGGGGAGAATTGATCCTGAACCCTAGTGACCAAGTCTGGCTAGCAACAACAAATTTTAAACTAGCATGTCCTTCGAAGAAACTGGGCCCTAAATTTGTGGGGCCATTTCCGGTGAAAAGATGGATTAATGAGGTGGCTTATGAATTAGAACTGCCTGATTCATTTAGGATCCACCCTGTGTTCCAAATAACCTTGCTGAAACCTGCCATCTCTGATCCCTTTCCAGGACGAAACACCGGCCCACCTGAACCCGTAATTATAACGGGGAGGAAGAATTTGAGGTGGAAACGATCTTATACTGCAGGAAGAGGAGAAATCAGGTCCAGTTCCTGATAAAATGGAAAGGGTATGGGCCAGAGGACAACTCCTGGGAACAGGAAGGTAATATTCATGCCGAGAGTTGGTTCAAGCCTTCAAGAACTCCCATCCTGCCAAGTGGGTCAAATTGGGCATCTGGAGGCTGCCCTTTGGGGGGGGGCAATGTCAGGAAGCCCATGCCAGCAACCAAAATAGTAGTTACAGAACGTCAGTTCCTGCTGGGAGATTGCTGAGGGTGCGTTTGTGGCACGCGAGCGCTTATTGTGACAGTCATGGCGCCAAAATGGCTATTTAAACGAGGTCAGTACCTGGACTCAGTGCTGTCTGCTCTACAGCATTCCCTGTGTGACCTTGCCTTACTTTATCTGACTCCTGTTGTGACCCGGCTTGCTTCCTGACGTTTCTGTTTTCTGCCTGCATCCAATCTTGGCTTGTCCTCCACTCCACATCTGCCTGCTCCTTCTGCCACTTCGCTGCCAGCCCGTTGCCGACCCGGCCTGTACCCTGACTCCACTCCTGCCTCTGCCTCAGTTCCTGATGTGCCCACTTGTGTATGACCCGGCTTGCCTGTACCTGCCTTCTCTTCAGTCTTGGAGGTGACACCATCCCTCCTGCAGCTGCATCAGCACTTCTGCCTGTGGGGTCCCAGTGCCAGCTTGTTCCAGCTCCCTGCTTACTGTTGTTCATGGACTTCTACAATACCTACATTCTACAGTTCAGCCAGGAGTTCCTGTCCAGCCCCAGGTTCAGCGATCCTGCCAGGCACTCGTGCGACTCTGCATCTCGGCGCTCCCCGTCAGCTCTATCAGGGGCTCCGAGTCAGAGCTGTAAGAGAGGCCATCCTCTGCATATCAGTCTCTACCATCAGGTACGTGACAACCTCTGGCAGGACATTGGCCCCTTCCCTCTACCCTACCTCTCCCCCCCCCCTTTTTTTGCTCCTTCTCTATGCTCCTCTCTGTCTCTTTCCTGCCCCGCCTTCCCCGGCTACCCCCCCTCCCCAGGGGTTTTTAATGGGTTGGTTATTTGATCATGTCTATAGTTATACTCTCAAGGTTCATGGCTCTTAATTGGCTCTCCCTGAATGCATAAGGTCTCAATTCGCCTCAGAAGAGGTCAAAGGTCTTCTGTTCCCGTAAAATAGATATTGCATGCTTACAAGAGACACATTTTGCTTCCTCGTCAGTCCTGCGCTATTTTGATGCCTATTATCCGCAAACCTATAATGCCTCAGCCGAGGATAAAAGACGTGGTGTTATGGTGGCTTTCCATAAATGGGTCCCCTTCACATGCCGCAGGTCCATAGCGGATCCACAGGGATGCTACCTTTTGTTTGTACTTTTGATAGACATGGGGGTAACAATTTGTACCTACTATGCACCAAATGAGAGACAGCTCCCTTTTCTGCCCCATTTGTCTGCTGTAATCCAATCTCATCTGAATGGCACATTGCTTTTGTGCGGCGATTCTAATCTAGTTCTTAACACTAAACTGGATCGCTCCTCCCCTGATCCATCACAATTGACAGCTTCTCTAAGGCATACCATGATCTGTTGGATAAATATGGTCTTGGAGGGAGCTTCATCCCATAGCAAGAGACTATACTTTCTATTCCCACCCACATGCAAGTTATTCTCGCATCGACCATGTGTTTACCCAAACACAATTCCTTCTCTAATAGTAGTGGAGGAACTCCGCACTAAATCAGCGAAATATTTTACTTCTAACACAGGCTGTTGGCTTCTCCTTTACTCTGTGGGAAGCATACAAGGCTGTCATTAATGGTCATTTGATACAACAGGCATCTAAGCGGAAGAAAAAAAAAGAGACTAGCCCACATATCACGCCTGGAAACGGAGCTGGATGTAGCTACAGTTCTTTGTAAGCAAAACCCAGTCAAGATCCTTGATGAATTTCAACATCATCTGTCTAAATTATATTCAGCCCAGGATGCCTGTCCCAACTTAGACATTGACACCTTTCTAGCAAATCCTCCCTCTCTGCTTTATCAGACACACAGCGTGACGCGTGGCCTATTACAGAGCTAGTGGTACAACAGACTATTAAGGATCTGAAGGCCCACAAACGCCCGGGCCCAGATGGCTTCGCAGCTCTTTTCTACAAAAAGCCACCAGATATAGTTGTGCCGCCTCTCACTACCATGTTTCACAGCCTTAGAGACGGAGATATATGTCTTTACCAACTTTGCACATCTAGGAGAAGGAAATTTTTGCCCATTCTTCTTTGCAAAAAAGGTCAAGTTCTGTCAGATTGGATGGAGAGAGTCTGTGAACAGCAATTTTCAAGTCTTGCCAATTGGATTTAGGTCTGTACTTTGACTGGGCCATTCTAACACATGAATATGCTTTTATCTAAACCATTCCATTGTATCTTTGGCTGTATGTTTAGGGTCGTTGTCCTCCTGGAAGGTGAACCTCCACCCCAGTCTCAAGTCTTTTGCAGACTCTAATAGGTTTTCTAGTATTTGGCTCCATCCATCTTCCCATGAACTCTGACTAGGTTCTTTGTCCCTGCTGAAGAAAAAGCATCCACACAACATGATGCTGCCACCACCTTGTTTCACAGTGGGGATGGTGTGTTCAGGGTGATGTGCAGTGTTAGTTTTCCGCCACACATAGCATTTTGCTTTTATGCCAAAAAGTTCAATTTTGGTCTCATCTGACCATAGCACCTTCTTCCACATACTTGCTGTATCCCCCACATGGCTTCTCACAAACGGCAAACGGGACTTCTTATGGCTTTCTTTCAACAATGGCTTTCTTCTTGCCACTCTTCCATGAAGGCCAGATTTGTGGGGTGTACGACTAATAGTTGTCCTGTGGACATATTCTCCCACCTGAGCTTATGGATCTCTGCAGCTCCTCCAGAGTTACCATAGGCCTCTTGGCTGCTTCTCTGATTAATGCTCTCCTTGCTCGGCCTGTCACTTTAGGTGGACGGCCATGTCTTGATAGGCTTGCAGTTGTGCCATACTCTTTCCATTTTTGGATGATGGATTGAACAGTGCTCTGTGAGATGTTCAAAGCTTGGGATATTTTTTTTATAACCTAACCCTGCTTTAAACTTCTCCACAACTTTATCCCTAATCTGGTGTGTCCCTTGGGCTTCATGATGCTGTTTGTTCACTAAGGTTCTCTAACAAACCTTTGAGGGTTTCACAGAACAGCTGTATTTGTACTGAGATTAAATTACACACAGGTGGACTCCATTTACTGATTAGGCGACTTCTGAAGGCAATTGGTTCCACTAGATTTTAGTTAGGGATAGGGATGAGCTTCGAGTTGAACATAAGTTTGACTCGAAAATCGGCCGTTCGACCATTCATTGAATTACGAACATTATGGGCCGTTTGGTGACATTTGTTAAATAGAGAGACAGAGACTGTCATTTCATTTTGTTTCAGCAGGCAGGCAAGTTAGTTAGATAGCTGCAGTGTAGTGTGTGTGTGCGTGTGCGTGTGTATATATATATATATATATATATATAGTGACATTGGGGGATGTCTAGCTCAATGATAGATGCGTTTTAAGTTTAACATTCTCACACGCATTTGGTTTTCCATACAGGGGTTCTTCTCCCAAAACAACAACAACTGAAAAATGCCAATCCACCTGGATCTTAAGGCTTGCTCAGCCTTGGGCGCAGTTCCTAGCTGCAAAGGCCCACTCCTGGCCTCTAGGAAGGGGCTCTCCTGACACTCCAGGCTTCCACACTCCTCCAAGACTCACGGTCCCCTCTGGTCCCCAAGACTCTCTCTTCCAGTTGTCTCAGCTATGGTCTCCCCGACTCTCTCAGCTGGCCCAACTCTCTCAGTCCACTGACCTGGAACCTCTCCCGCATGGAGTACCATCTCAAGGATGTTGCCTGGATTCTTAAATGGTAGCACACCTCCTTCCTGTCTGCAGCAACTGCTCCAACACCAACTCCTTTCCCACACACACTGAGCTCTGCTGAGCTCTGCCTTATAACGAGTGTGTGCACCTGGACACACACACAACCTGCAGAGCTTCTGGAAAACCTGGACACATGACTGAAGACTCCATCCCTCCCAATGCTCTTTGAAGTCTTCAAGTTTCCAGCCCCAATCCAGACTTACAAAATCCAGAGAAAACTTAAAGCATAGTTTTCTCTGCTCACCGATCTTTTGCTGGAACTTCTCAAATTGCTTCTTTGAGAGTCCTGTGTCCATTTTACATACATTTTCACTAAGACAGGGGCTCTCACTCTCACAATATATATATACACTGTATATGGTTTAGCTAGATCTCACTGCAGACTGTTCCTGGTGTACTGTTGCTAATATACTTCAGGCAGGCAGGTGAGACAGTTAGCTGCAGTGTATTGTGTATATATATATATATATGCATCCCGTTTATATATATATATATATATATATATATATATATATATATATATATATATATACTGTATATAGTTTAGCTAGATCTCACTGCAGACTGTTCCTGGTGTACTGTCGCTAATATACTTCAGGCAGGCGGGCGAGACAGCTGCAGTGTATTTAGTATATATATATATATATACATCCCGTGTTTGTGTATATATATATATATATATATATATATATATATATATATATATATACACATTGTATACAGTTTAGCTTCATTTCACTGCAGACCGTTCCTGGTGTATTGTGTCTAATATACTTCAGCCAGGCAGGTGATTCCCTGAGCTCAGTGCATTTAATAAATATATATACAGCCTTTTATATATATATAGTCTAGCCAGGCCTATACCTGACTAGGCCATTGCCTGAGTGCGTGTTCAAAGACACTTTCAGCCAGGCAGGTGACTCACTGAGCTCAGTGCATTTAATAAATATATATATATACAGGCTTGTATATATATAGTCTAGCCAAGCCTATACCTGACTAGGCCATTGCCTGAGTGCGTGTTCAAAGACACTTTCAGCCAGGCAGGTGACTTACTGAGCTCAGTGCCTTTAATAAATATATATGCAGGCTTGTGTATATATATATATATATATATATATATATATATATATATATATATATATATATATATAGTCTAGCCAAGCCTATACCTTACTGTAGGCCATTCCTGGTGTACTGTTTTTAGTAAACTTCAGGCATTGTTTTGCTAATCTAATTGTACAGTATGTCTGAAAGGCCACCAAGGAGAGGCAAACGCTCACAGGCCACTAAAAAAGGGCAAGCAAGCTCTGTTTCTACAGCAAACAGTGCTGGTCATGGACACAGTGCATCCTCAGCACGTAGCTGTGGGGCACGCTTGTCCTTTTTTTCTGGAGCTTATCGTGTTGAGCCACAACATGCAGAAGAGTTGGTAGAGTGGATGACCAAGCTGTCCTCATCCTCCTCATCCTCACTCACCCAGGCTCAGGGTACTTTGTCTGCCAAAGTATCTGCCAAAGCAGCCTCTTCCCTCGGCTCAATGGCATCAGTCAATCGTTCCCTAGCCCCACCATGTCCTGAGGAGTCCCCCAGACTGTTTAACCACAGTGTTGGGTACATGCTGCAGGATGATGCACAGCATTTTGAGGGCTCTGATGATGGTACCCAGCTTGAGGAAGGCAGTTACGTGAGCCCAGAGAGAGGGGGTGCCCAAGAAGGACAGCAAACTGGCAGTCATGTTCCCCCAGCTTCAGCATACTGCCAGGTTTGCTCCAGTGACGAGGAGGGAGGGGTTGATGAGGTCACTGACTCTACATGGGTGCCTGATAGGAGAGAGGAGGAGGAGGAGGCACATCTCCAAAGAGGCAGGATGCCCTCCAGGGGCCAGCTTAAGGGCAGCCAACCGACTGCATCACACAGCAGAGCTCCACATGTGCAGGACGCTGCTGTCTCTGCGCGTTATTACAAAAGTTCTTTGGAGTGGGCCTTTTTTGAGACGTGTGCAGCAGATCACACCGTTGCTATTTGCAACATATGTCTGAAGCATATCTCGCGTGGCCAAAACAGCAGCCGCTTGGGCACCACATGCTTGACCAGACATATGTAAACTGAAAGGTAACCAGGAGAGTCCGCCTAAACCTGCACTACCACCTCCGCGCTAGATGAAATAGAGAGCACAAAATAGAGCTGACACTTAAATATCAAATCATATATAAACAGAATCCACCCTCCAATGGTGCAGATTTATAGGGGCGCTAACTATAACAATGATGGAAAAAAAAATAAAAAATTGCTTAAAACCCCACCATTCTTAGTACCTTGGGGTGAGTTAGAGATGTGCTGAATCTCAAAGGTGATGCATCATAACTTAGCACTCACTCTTATAACACATATAGTATTAGTGATCTAAATAATAGAACACTCCCGTGTGTACAACAAAATAAATGTCCCCCAATATTCCAACTAATATGTGATGAATATATATTACCACACACCACATTAAAAAAAACAAATAGTTCCTACAATATATAGTCACTTGAAAAATATATAAAAAAATATAAAAATATATAAAAACTAAAAATAGAATAGTATATGAAAACTAAAACTAAAATAATAATGTAATAAATAAATAAAGTCCAAAGTGAAATAAAAAAAATCCAAAAATAGTCCATGAAAACAGTAATGATAATGTGTGACAAGAAAACACCACTCCAAGAAGAAAGTGCAGGTGTCCTCAAAATCGTTCTGCTGTGCCATTGACCAGACATATGTTGACCTGCCATGCAGTCCGTTGGCAAGCATACATAAAAGACCCACACCAAAGAATAAAGCGGACCTCTCCTTGCTCCTCATCAGCTGGGATCTTCAACCCCACTATACTTTCAGTCCTCTCAGAAACCTGGTGTGGTGTGTCACTGCCAATCTGCTATCGGTACACCAGCGTCCGATTGTACCAGGCAAATTTCCCTGCCCCAGCTGCTGCACCACCAAAAGAAGTTCGCTCCCAGCCATCCACATGCCCAGCGGTTGAATGCTAGCTTGGCTAAATTGCTATCACTTCAACTGCTGCCTTTTCAGTTGGTAGACATTGCCCCCTTCCGTGAGTTTGTGGAATGTGTGGTTCCTCAGTGGCAGGTTCCCAAACGCCACTTTTTTTCACGGAAGGTGATTCCGGCTCTCTACCGGCATGTGGAAGGCAATGTCTTGGCCTCACTGGACAGGGCGGTCAGTGGTAAGGTGCATATTACCGCTGACTCATGGTGCAGCAGGCATGGACAGGAACATTACCTATCTTTCATGGCCCACTGGGTGACTCTGCTGGCAGCTGGGAAGGATGCAGGACAGGGTGCAGTAGTGTTGGAGGTTGTTCCACCACCATGCCTCCAAAATGCTACTAGTGGTGATTCTGACACACCTCTCTCCTCAAACCCCCTCCTCTTCTTTCTCCATGGCCTCTTCCTGTGCTGATTTGTCTTTGGAACCAGCGGTGCTCCGTAGGCGTTCAAGGGGCTACGCAGGCACACAGGCAAAAAGATGCCATGCGGTGCTTGAGCTGGTGTGCTTGGGGGACAGGAGCCACACTGGGGCAGAGATTCTGTCAGCTCTGCAGGGGCAGGCTCAGAGGTGGTTGACTCCATGCCAGCTTAAGGCGAGAATGGTGGTTTGCGACAATGGCACCAACCTCCTCTCCGCCCTCCGACAGGGACAACTGACCCATGTGCCCTGTTTGGCTCACGCCCTTAACTTGGTGGTGCAGCGGTTCTTGGGCAGGTACCCGGGCTTACAGGATGTCCTGAGGCAGGCCAGGAAAGTCTGTGTGCATTTCTGCCAGTGCTCGGCTTGCTGACCTCCAAAAGGAATTTAACCTGCCCAAGAACCACCTAATCTGTGACATGCCCACCAGGTGTTACTCAATGTTGGCCATGCTGCAGCGGCTGCACATGCAGCAGAGGGACATCAATGAGTACCTGTGCAACTATGGCACCAGGACAGGGTCAGGGGAGCTTGTTTTTTTTCCCCACGCCAGTGGGCTATGATCAGGGATGCATGAGGATGGTGAGCAGTGACAGTGCATGCATCAGTGACACTGTGCCTTTTGTCCACCTGTTGGAGCACACGCTGCATGGAATAATAGACAGGGCACTTGAGGCAGAACAGAGGGAGGAAGAGGAGGTCTTCCTTACCTCTCAAGGCCCCCTTTATCCAAACAGTGTTCCTGCAGAACCAACGGATCACACAGGAAGAGGACGAGGAGGAGGAGGATTGTGTCAGCATGGAGGTGGAGCCTAGCACTAAGCATCAGTAGCAGTCTTCAAGGGATCATTTACAGTCCCAAGAAACCCATGGACTTGTACATGGCTGGGAGGAGGTGGCTGCAGATCATGTTGTCCTTAGTGACCCAGATGACTCCGGACCGAATGTCTCAGCCAACCTACGCTGCATGGCCTGCCTGATCCTGCAAAGACTGCAGAAGGATCCTCATATTCGTGGTATCAAGGAGAGGGATCATTACTGGCTGGCAACCCTCCTTGATCCATGTTACAAGGGTAAGGTTGCGGACCTTATCTTGCCATCGCAGAGGGAGCAGAGGATGAAACATCTTCGGGAGGCCTTGCAGAAAGGTTTGTGCAACGTGTTTCCAGAGCCTGGGAGGTTACAAATTCCTGGTCCTGGACAACGTGTTGCTGAGGCTTCTGTCAGTCACAGAAAGAGCGGTGGAGAAGGTGGCCATCTGAAAGATACGTTCAGACAATTTTTTAGTTCGCAGCCTCAAGGTATGATTGGTTCCAGCAACCATCGCCAGCGTCTGATTTACATGGTGCAGGAATACCTAGGGGCAATATCAGACTTGGACACCTTTCCCACCGAAAATCCTCTGGGTTACTGGGTCTTGAGGATGGATCACTGGCCAGAGCTTGCACAGTATGCAATTGAACTACTGGCCTGTCCTGCATCCAGCATTCTTTCGGAACGCACATTCAGTGCTGCTGGAGGCTTTGTAACTGATCACAGGGTGCTCCTGTCCACCAAATCGGTCGATCGGCTGATCTTTTTAAAAATGAATCAGTCTTGGATCACCAGCTACCAAGCACCTGATGCTGATGTAACCGAATATTTTTTTTTATCTGAGATCCCTTCAGGACTGCCTATGCTGATGCTGAGTGACTATCCTGTTATGCTGAGTGACTATCCTCTTCCTCCTCAATTTTCATGCTGACAGCTTATAAGAACATTTTTGGTTCTGGGCACCGCCACCAGTGGCTAAGGCCCAATTTTTCTGCCCCTGTTTAACAGGAGCATATAATTACAATTTTTGATGCAATACTTTGCAGCAGGGATTATTCCTGCGCTCCAACTATAGTATCTGTGAGGGGTTGCAGTGTTGTGGCAGCAGTGCCTAAGGCCCAATTTTTCTGCCCCTGGTTAAAAGGGCTTATAATTACAATTTTTGATGCAATACTTTGCAGCAGGACTCATTCCTGCGCTCCAACTATAGCATCTGTGAAGGGTTGCAGTGTTGTGGCAGCAGTGGCTAAGGCCCAATTTTTCTGCCCCTGTTTAACAAGGGCATGTAATTACAATTTTTGATGCAATACTTTGCAGCAGGGCTCATTCCTGCACTCCAACTAGAGTATCTGTGAGGGGTTGCAGTGTTGTGGCACCAGCACCAGTGCCTAAGGCCCAATTTTTCAGCCCCTGTTTAACAGGGGCGTATAATTACAATTTTTGATGCAATACTTTGCAGCAGGGCTCATTTCTGCGCTCCAACTATAGCATCCGTGAGGGGTTGCAGTGTTGTGGCACCAGTGGCTAAGGCCCAATTTATCTGCCCCTGTTTAACAAGGGCGTGTAATTACAATTTTTGCTGCAATAATTTGCAGCAGGGCTCATTCATGCGCTCCAACTAGAGTTTCTGTGAGGGGTTGCAGTGTTGTGGCACCAGCAACAGTGCCTAAGGCCCAATTTTTCTGCCCCTGTAATTACAATTCTTGATCTAATGTTTCACAGCAGGGCCAGTTCCTGCGCCCACCAAGAGTAACTGTGAGGCCTTACAGTGTTGTGGCAACACCACCACACTGTCCACCACCAAAGGCCCAATTTTTCCGACCCTGTTTAACAGGGGCATATAATTACAATTCTTGATCTAATATTTCACAGCAGGGCCCGTTCCTGCGCCCACCAAGAGTAACTGTGAGGGCTTACAGTGTTGTGGCATCACCAACACCTAAGGCCCAAATTTCTGCAGAGTATATAGGGCAGGCCCCTACTTTCAAACAGAAGGAGACAACAGGAAGTGAGAGGAAATCTACCCCTAGGAAGGGAAATTCTCTACTGTAAGAGTTCCTTGTTTCACTAAAAACCCCAACTTTTCAAAATCCAATTGTCATTGGGACAGAAAGTGAGGTGAAACCTTCTGAACAGGTGCACAGACAGGAAAACAAAGGTTACAGGGGTGATAACCCTTCCCTATGTTTTCCAAAAAGCTTAAAAATAGATTTTTTGGCTGGACCTACACTTTAAAAATGTACCAGTTCAAAATTACAAACAGATTCTACTTAAGAACAAACCTACAGTCCCTGTCTTAGTATATAGGGCCTGGGGGCCCCACGCCTTTCCTTTTTTTAAATTTGGGTGAGGGGTTCCCCTTAATATACATACACGACCCAAAGGGGCTGGTAATGGGCTGGGGGGGGGTACCCATGCCTTTTTTCTCAATGATTTTCATCCATATTGCTGGGACCAGACATTACATTAAAGCCACAAGCAGTTTTAAATGACTTTTATTCCTTTACAAATGTCATTTTGTGCAGGGACAGTTCTAAACACAGGAAACACGTGCCACTTTACAGGCATACTGTAGACACCCCCCCAGGCACAATATTTTTTTTTTTTGTAATTTTTATTTATTGGCATTTTCAATAAAATTACAATAACAAAAGTACAACATGTACCAAAACCCCCCCGCCCCCCCCACCTCTCTCTCCCGCTCCCCTCCCTTCTTCACCCATGTGCAGCTTCCACTAGTTACATATCATACCTTATACTCATACTTCCAATAACAACATTTGGTTCCCAAGGAGTCAATGGTATACATAGTCATTTCACACTAAGCAATTCCATTAGTCAGGATTGTAAAAACCGGCTACCTATGTGCAGAAAGTGTGCTCTAGTATGCGTCTCTCCTCCTCAACAGATCAATTCACCGTGTACTTGGCATCAAGCCAGTTTTGCCAAACTTTCTCAAATTTTTTGGGACATCCCCTTCTCAGGTATGTTGCTTTATAGAAAGGGAGGGCTTTATTGAATAAATCTTTCCAGAAAGATACAGTAGGTGGGCTAGGTTTTTTCCAGCACAATAAAATAGCTTTGCGTGCATAAAAAAGGGCGAGTGAAATCATGGTTCTTTGCGCCCTACGCGGTGTTAACTCCTCCACCAGGCCCAGCAAACAAACTGCTACTGTTACAGGTACATGTACCGAAAGCACTTTCTGTATAGTGTGTGTCACCCCCTTACAGAATTCCCGTATCAGCTGGCACTGCCAGAATACATGGTCAAAATCAGCGTTATCAGTCGTGCAGCGCCAGCACTCAGCTGTACCGGTACCATATATCCCAGCTATACTTGCAGGGGTATAATAGACCCGATGCAGAATTTTAAATTGAATAAGCCTATCTCTGGCCGATACCAGGGTCTGGAAGGGGTGATCCCACATATCATCCCAATCTTCTCCCTCAAAGTCTGTTACCAGTGCACTCCAGGTGTCTTTACATTTGGCAAGCATTTTGGGCCTTACTACAAATAATTCCTTGTATACTGCTGATAACGTTTTTGGTAAGTCTTCTGTACCCAGCATATTCTCTAATGGCGATGCACCCAGCTCCAGCTTATCTGAGCCGAATTGGGTTAAGAAAGCGTGCCTTAACTGGATATATCGAAAAAAATACCAGTTGGGGAGGTTATATTTTTCCTTCAGTCTGTCAAATGTGAGTAATTTTTGACCTCCCACTAAGTGTTTGAGTTGTTTAATACCGACTCTAGCCCAAATTATTGGGTCAGGGATTGCACTGAAGTGAGGCAACCTGGGATTGAACCACAGGGGGTGTCCTGTGACCAACTCCCTTTTGGAGATTTCATCAGCTTCTGTGCCCTGTCCCATGCGCGCACCGTGACGCGCATCGATGCGGTCAGAGACGGAGAAGCCATCGGACCTCTGTGTACCAAGTAAAACAAACTCTCATACGAGCCCATAAGGGCTGCCTCCAGTACTGTCGCTGAGTCCCCGTCATCTCTAGTCAGCCAACGTCTAACAAACACCATCTGTCCAGCTATGAAGTATTTAAATAGATCAGGCAACGCCAGTCCACCCTGCCCCCAGGGCTCCTGCAAAGTACGAAGGCTGATTCTAGGATGTGCATCGGACCAAAGAAAAGTACTGAATAAGCTATTCACCCTTTTGAAAAAAGAGCAAGGGATCCAGATCGGTGAGTTCCTTAAAAAATACAAAAAAACTGGGAGAATCTTCATTTTTATCAAATTAACCCTGCCAATCAAGGTCAACGGTAGGTGTCTCCATGCCTCAAGCTGTAGCTTAACCTTATTTAGCAGGGGCAACAAGTTAAGGGACATGAATTCCCCCACCCTAGGTGATATACCCAGAGAATGGGAACCCTGTTGGTTGCCAAAGTCTGTGCGTCACTGTCAATGGCCATCACATTGGATTTTTCCCAATTCACCCGCAGTCCCGAGAATGTGGCAAATTTGTCCAGTATTTGAAACACTGCTTCTAGGGATGATCCTGCATCCTGTAAAAACAGGAGCATATCATCAGCATAAAGAGCAGTACATTCTCGTATACCACCCACTTCCAGTGCTCTCACCTCAGATGACCTTCTTAGAGCAATAGCCAGGGGTTCTATAACCAGTGCAAATAAGGAAGGTGATAGCGGGCATCCCTGACGTGTGCCTCTACCTCTCTACCCACTGAAAACTGATGGGAGACTGAGGTACCCAATTTTATGGCTGCTTGAGGGGCACTATATAAAAGTGAAATCCAGGTCATGAATACTTCCCCAAATCCCATATGACGCAGTACTGCTAGCATATAGTTCCAGTCAACTGAGTCAAAGGCTTTAGCCATGTCAAGAGACACAACCGCCCTAGTCCCCGCATTGTCATGATCAATCTGCAAATGAGCGAACAATCTGCGTAAGTTAGTGTCCGTAGATTTTTGAGGTATGAAACCTGTCTGATCTATGTCCACTAGGGTGGTGATAACCTGTGACAGTCTTGTAGCTAAAATTTTGGTGAGAAATTTAAGGTCCTGATTTAAAAGTGCTATAGGTCTGTACGAAGAACAAGACAATGGGTCCTTGCCTGGTTTCGGTAAGAGAATTACTTGTGCCTCCAACATGGAATTCGGCATGCAGTTGTACTTCAAACAGTAGTGAAATAAAGCTTTCAGTCTGGGAACTAAGTCCTCAATATGTAACCTATACCATTCTATACAGAAACCGTCTGGTCCAGGTGACTTGTGCGGGGGGGGAAAGCCCTGATAGCCATTTCTATTTCTTTCTCCATTATGTCCGCTTCCAGAACATCCCTATCCGAAGCAGATAGGACCGGAAGGTTCAAGGATGACAACAATGCGTCTAGATGGTGTCTGTCGTACGCCGGAATAGGAGTATACAAGGCCTTATAATACTCCACGAAGGTGTCCATAATGTCCACTGGGTTTGTGACAATGTCTCCCCTACAGTTTTTGATACACGGTATATTCATCTGTATTCTCTGATCAGCCACTAGCATAGCCAGTAATTTACCATTCTTATCACCCTGCTCAAAAATGGATTCAGCGCTCTTAGTCCTAGACGTGTGTGTTGGGCGTCGTGCCTCTAACAAGTCATTGTAGGTTGTATCAGACTTATCATTTGCATGTGCAAGTTCACAAGTCCTTTCCCTTTCCCCTTCCTGCAGTTCTTGTTCCTTTTTATTATAAGTCCTACGCACCTGTTTAATGGCAGAAATATAATGTCCCCGCATACAGGCCTTAAATGCATCCCATACTGTAACTGGGTTGGCTGACCTTTTATTATCCTTCCAGTAACCCGTGAAATGTGATGCTACCTGGGATGTCACCCCCTCCACCTCCAACCAGCCTGGGTTCAACCTCCAAGCCCCTTTCCTGCAGGCTGAGGAAATACCAATGTGCACCGATAATGGCGTATGATCTGAAAGGCCACCTGCTAAATAATTAGCTCCTCCCACTAACTGTAACATATGTGCGTTAGCAAAGGCCATATCGATCCGTGAGGATGACCTATGCGTTTTGGATAAATGTGAGTATCAGGGTTCTTCCACGCCACAGTTCCGTCAGGGAGACCGTAGCCGCCCAGGCAGAAAGGTCAGCAGATGCCACCCTGTGCACATTAGACGAATCTAGAGTAGTAGAGAGAATGGCATTAAAATCCCCTGCTATAATAAGAGGCAGATGCATGTACGGGGCTAATTTGCCCAGGAGATCATATAATATCTGGACCTGAAAAGGTGGAGGTATATAGACATTGACTAAAACCATCTTACACGTGCTGATATCAGCTACGACAATTAGGAACCAGCCTCCCGGATCTGAGATCACATGATGTATGGTACAGGGAACTGCCTTACTAATCAGAATTGAGACCCCCCTGGAATAGGTAGAATACGTTGCGTGCAGCCGTTGTATCCAGGCTCTACGTAAGGACAGCACCCTGCTCCCATCCAGGTGAGTCTCTTGTAAAAACACCACGTGCGGGGTGACCGCCTTCAGGTATTGGACATCAAGGCTCGACGGAATTTGTCATTTAGGCCTCTTATGTTCCAAGAGACTAGATTAACTGTTGACCCCGCCATACACATATTGCAATTCATTTTACATTACACATAGTACCATCATATTACTTAGAGAATAAGCCTGTATACTACATGACACATATATATACCGAAGTACTTGACTATTTATAGGTTTAACGCGGAGAGCTGCACTGATCAGAGAAAAAACTCCCAAAACCCCAATAACTCCCTGCTGCTGTGTAATAAACCAACACAAACAGTACACGCAGCTTTTTCCCCAAAACCGTCCAAAAAAAGTCCTGGAAAACGTGGCCATAGAAAAATTGAAAAATAGAAAAAGAAAAAAAGAAAAAATTTAAAAAAAGAGAGCAAAAGAGCTCTCCTAAGGTCTCTTAGTTCGAAGACATTAGCGTCCATGCCTTACAAGCTCCATGCCTCTGCTACGGATACTCTTTCATTCCTCCACAACAGATAAGTGTCCCCCTTCTTCCTTCAATAAGTTCGCAGCTCCCGTATAAGGCATTCGTGTAAGGGACCATCAGGCACAATTATCTCTTGGCGAGGAGTCCGTGAGAATATAAACGTGTATGCGTGGCAGGGTGCATAGCAAAAATTACCCAGAACCCCCCCTCCCCCCCCAAGCCTGACACAGGAAAAAAGGAAAAAAGAAAAAAGAAAAAAAGTACCTCTCCGAGCAATGCTAACAGGTGTAAAATAACCATAACATCTTCAGCCAGCTGCCTGCGGCCCTTTCACTCACAAACTGTCGATCCAGTCACTGGCTTCCAGAGGAGTATCAAAGAAGCGCACGGTGCCTTTGTATGGAATCCTCAATCTGCTAGGATATAGCATGCTGTACTTGATTTCTTTCTCCCGCAAACGGGAGATTCTGGCCACGCCCCCCCCCCCCCCCCCCGGCACAATATTTAAAGGAATATTTCACTTTTATTTTTTCACTTTAAGCATCATTAACATCACTGCTCCTGAAAAAACGGCTGTTTTTAAAACTTTTTTTTTGCATTAATACATGTACCCTGGGGCAGGACCCGGGTCCCCAAATCCTTTTTAGGATAATAACTTACATATTAGCCTTTAAAATTCGCATTTTTGATTTCTCACGTTCGAGTCCCATTGACTTTAACGGGCATGAACATTCAAACTATCGGTCCGTTCGCAAATTCTGGTGCGAACCGAACCGGGGGGTGTTCGGCTCATCCCTAGTTAGGGGTATCAGAGTAAAGAGGGCTGAATACAAATGCACACAACACTATTCAGATATTTATTTGTAAAAAAAATTGAAAACCACCTATCATTTTCCTTCTAATTCCCAATTATGTGCCACTCTGTGTTGGTCTATCACATAAAATTCCAATAAAATTCATTTACGTTTTTGGTTGTAACATGACAAAATGTGGAAAATGTAAAGGAGTATGAATACTTTTTCAAGCACTGTATATGGTTATGAGTCTTCCACTTTCTCCATTGCTCCAAGCATGAGGCAGGGCTGCCCCTTGTCCCCGCTTTTGTTTATTATAGCACTGGAACCTTTAGCGGCCCACATACGTGCTAATCCTAATATACGAGGGGTGGAGCTGGCAGGCATAACCCACAAGTTGGCAATGTTTGTGGATGACCTGCTTATATATGCTTCCTCTCTGCACACCACCTTGTCAAACCTCCTCTCTCTCATGGGCAACATTGCAACCATATCAGGTCTTCATATCAACCTGTCCAAATCACAGGTCTTGAATGTTTCTTTACCCGATCCCCTCTATGATTCTTTGTGAGCGCAATTTCCATTTCACTGGGCATCTTCACTGCTGTACTTAAGGGTTCATCTCACCTCTTCCTTTCACTCTCTTTATGCTGCTAGTTATCCTTCTCTTATATCTTCTATAGGGATGAGTTGAACACCCCCCGGTTCGGTTCGCATCCAGAACATGCAAACGGACCGAAAGTTCACGCAAACATTCGAACACCATTAAAGTCTATGGGACTCGAACGTGAGAAGTCAAAAGTGCGAATTTTAAAGGCTAATATATATGGATGAGCCGAACACCCCCCGGTTCGGTTCGCACCAGAACCTGTGAACGGACCGAAAATTTGCGCGAACGTTAGAACCCCATTGACGTCTATGGGAAATCAAAAGTGCTCATTTTAAAGGCTAATTTGCATGGTATTGTCCTAAAAGGGTTTGGGGACCCGGGTGTTGCCCCAGGGGACATGTATCAATGCAAAAAAAACTTTTAAAAACGGCTGTTTTTTCGGGAGCAGTGATTTTAATGATGCTTAAAGTAAAAAAAAAAAAAAAGTGAAATATTCCTTTAACCACTTCCCGCCCGCCCTATAGCGGATTGACGTCCGGGAAGTGGTTGTGTTATCCTGACTGGACGTCATATGACGTCCAGCAGGATAACATGCCGCAGCGCGCCCCCGGGGGCGCGCATCGCGGCGATCGGTGGAGCGGTGTGTCAGTCTGACACACCGCTACACTGATCTTGGTAAAAAGCCTCCGGCGGAGGCTCTTTACCACGTGATCAGCCGTGTCCAATCACGGCTGATCACGCTGTCAATAGGAAGAGCCGTTGATCGGCTCTTCCTCACTCGCGTCTGACAGACGCGATTAGAGGAGAGCCGGTCGGCGGCTCTCCTGGCAGGGGGGGTCTGTGCTGATTGTTTATCAGCGCAGCCCCCCCTCAGATCACCACACTGGACCACCAGGGATCGCCACTAGGACCACCAGGGAAGGGGCAGCATGTGGATGGCCAGGTATGTACCCCATGGCCATCCACATGTGCCCAGTGTGCCCAGTCAGTGCCAATCAGTGCCCACAAATGGGCACTGATTGGCACCATTATGTTGCAGTGATGCCCAACAATGCCACCCTTAGGGGCATCACTGCAAACAACCAGTGCCGTCAGTGCCACCCATCAGTGTCCATTCATGCCACCTGTCAGTGCCCATCCGTGCCCATCAGTGCCCATCTATCAGTGCCCATCCATGCCCATCTGTGCCAACTATCAGTGCCACCCATAAGTAACCATCAATGCCACCTATGAGTGCCCATCAATGCCACCTATGAGTGCCCATCAGTGCCGCCTATAAGTGCCCATCTGTGCCACCTATGAGTGCCCATCAGTGCCGCTTACCAGTGCCACCTATCAGTGCCCATCAGTGCCGCCTATCAGTGCCCATCAGTGCCGCCTATCAGTGCCCATCATCAGTGCCCGTCAGTGCCACCTCATCAGTGCCACCTCATTGGTGCCACCTCATCGGTGCCCATCAGTGCCGCCGTATCAGTGCCAGTCAGTGCCCGTCAGTGCAGCCATATCAGTGCCCGTCATTGAAGAAGAAAACGTACTTATTTACAAAAAAATTTTAATAGAAACAAAGAAAAACTTGTTTTTTTTCAAAATTTTCGGTCTTTTTTTATTTGTTGCGCAAAAAATAAAAACCGCAGAGGTGATCAAATACCACCAAAAGAAAGCTCTATTTGTGGGAACAAAATGATAAAAAATTTGTTTGGGTACAGTGTAGTATGACCGCGCAATTGTCATTCAAATTGCGACAGCGCTGAAAGCTGAAAATTGGTCTGGGCGGGAAGGTGTCTAAGTGCCTGGTATTGAAGTGGTTAAATATCGTACCTGGGGGGTGTCTATAGTATGCCTGTAAAGTGGCGCGTGTTTCCCGTGCTTAGAACAGTCCCTGCACAAAATGTCATTTTTAAAGGAAAAAATCTCATTTAAAACTGCTTGCGGGTTTAATGTAATGTCGGGTCCTGGCAATATGGATGAAAATCAGTCAGACAAACGGCATGGGTACCCCCCAGTCCATTACCAGGCCCTTTGAGTCTTGTATGGATATTAAGGGGAACCCCGCACCCAAATTAAAATAAGGAAAGGTGGGGGCGTGTCTGGTCGTTCAACAGGGAGGACGTGTGCTGCTCTAGCTCCGTCTGGGCTGATTGCATCCAGAGCCATCTCTACCCTTCCTCAACCCATCGAGGCTAGTTACACACCTCAGGGGTATCTGGACACTTTTGGCTACGGCCCCTGGGGACTATCCAACCTTTTTGACCCCTGGAAGCGGTTCGGGGCCTACAGCTCAGCCCGAGCCTCGGACGCCAGTCGCCATCTTGGGCCCTATCTAACACCCGGAGCCCCCGGATCTCCGCTGCTCTGGACTAGAGACCTCCGTGAAGCTCCCACACGGCACCCTGTCCGCACTTGGGATCCCCCTGTCCCAGTATCTTCCACCCGGAGATCCCTCCTCTGACGGGCCGACCTCCGGAGGTCCGACGCCATCCCGCGGCCTACCGCTCCGACCTACTCCACCTTCTGCACAGCGGTGAGTACCTGGATAATTTACCATCTATCACCTACCTCTCAATCGGCCCCCCCATCAGAGGGAAATCCCGTTCCTGGGCCCAAAAGAAGCCACCCGAGGCCTCCGCGCTATTGGTGCTCTCCCGGCCGGCCTAGACTGTCAGGAAAGTCCGAGGCTTCGGCCTACTCACGGAGGTCGGCGGCCATCTTTGTACTCCCTATCCACATTTGTGCCTTCACTTGCTCAGTGCAGCCATTGCTTATACTCATTTAGGCTCCGCTTCAATCAGATCTCCCCCTGATCTATAGCTGAGGGGGAACTTTCAGTACCTGCAAAGGGGAAGGGAGGAGAAGAAGAGAGAAGAGGAAAGAAAAATTTTTTTTTTGTTTTTTTTTTCCTTTTCACGAAAATCTCCACAAGCAACCACAGTATGTTGAAATATGTCCGACGCTGAGCAAATGTAAGTGAGAGGTGCCCCACACGGCTACCGGCCTAATAGTTCCAGTTATGCCTTCCAAATCAGCTAAATCTCGTTCTGCAGCAGGTAAACGATCTGGTAAAAGGTCACTGTCTAATTCAATATCTGCAGGCTCTATTCAACAATATTTGTCTAACGCACGCGGCACTCAGGCCCGAACCTCGAGACTAAGCGCCTCTCCCTCATCTCACGCTGCCTCAGTGAGGGGAAGCTCTCCAGCCTCTTCATACTGCTCTGATCTCATGGATGACCCAAGTTCCCCTGCTGGCTCCGAAATGAATACGCTGATGAGCGGTCTTAAAAAAGAACTTGCAGGCATGTTCCATAACTTGGAAAAGTCTATTAAAAAAGAGATAACTGCAGTTAGGACTGACATGTCCCACATCTTGGTCAGAGTAGAGGAGACGGAGCAACGGCAAGATACCCAAGCGCTAGCCATTAAAGAACTGCAGGACACTGTTACCCAGCTAGCATTTGCTCATCGGGCCTCCCTATACAAACTCGAAGACCTTGAGAACCGCAATCGAAGAAACAACATACGGGTCAGAGGCCTACCCGAGGCTACTGGAGATAGTGACCTAGAACCATCAATACGGGGCATTTTCAACACCATCATGGATAATCCTGTCACCGCACCACTCCGCTTTGACCGGGTACACCGGGCTCTGAGACCCCGCAATTCTAACTCTGACCAACCTAGAGACGTTATCTGTCGCCTACATTACTTCGAAGATAAAAATGCAATTATGATGAAGATGCGAGGCCTGCCTAGCATAGATTTCGACGGGGCAACTATCACCGTATTCCCAGACATCTCCAAGGACACCTTAGACCGTCGCAGAGCTCTAAAGCCGCTTCTTGACCTCTTGCGTACAGAAGGGATCACATATAGATGGGGCTTCCCAGCCTGCCTGATTGCCACAAAAAATGGCCGATCCCACACACTAAGGTTCCCGGAGGAACCCTCAACCTTTTCGCAAGCTCTTAATCTTCCGCCCGTGGAACTCCCAGGCTGGCAGGACTCCATTCCTAAATTCTCGAATCTTGCAGATTCAGTCTGGAAAAAAACCCCTTCAAAGGCTGGTCGTTCCTCTATCCCGGGCTCTGCACAAAAGAATGGTTGAACTCTGCAACTTTGTCCTTTGCCTTTTTTCATTCAACCACGTTTCACTAGTACAGATGCTTTTTTTCCTACAGCAAATTGATGCCAAGTCAGTCTTCAGATGTAAAAAAATTTTTTTTTTTTTTTTTTTTTTTTTTTGCACACTTACCTGACTATTTTTGGTAAACTCTGACTTAGGATTAGTTTGACCACTGATCTCCTTTCATGCTCTTTTGTTGATTAGTTGTCGCATCAGTAATGGTCTACAATTTATGCTGCTCAGTAGGAATTTCAATGTTTAAGTTTATTTCTGTTTCTGCCTACACGACCCCTTATTTTCATTTTTATTTAACTGGAACTAAATTTTTCATTTCTAATTACAAGTTAATTATTTGTTATGGGCCGAGTGCTGTTGGGGCACGTTTCTTATATTGCTCCTCCCCGACAACATAACCCAGTCCCCCCCTCCTTCTGGGGTTGACGAGTGCGTGCGACCTTAAAAGTTATTTTGTCCAATCCCTGCTTGAGGTTTTGGATGGCCGCTCGTTCTCTTCCTCCCCAATGGGACCACTGCAGATTTCTGCGTGTTATTCATACGTTTCCCAAAAGTTCTTTAATTCATATGTATGATTTTTCTATAAGTTCACTTTTCCCTTCTTCTTTTTTTTTCTATTCTTTACTTTACTCTCTTTTCCTTCTCCCTCCCCCTCCCCTCCCTTTCCCCTGCTGGCATACATGGAAGCATAGGCTGAAGTATTCTACCTACATGTAACAATGACTACATTGAAGCTTCTATCATATAATGTTAGAGGTCTTAATGTCGCAGCTAAACGGCACCAAACATTCCGTGAACTAAAGCAGGCCGCTTGTTCTATTGTTTTTCTCCAGGAAACACATCTAACTCATACAACACCGGTTAAACTGACCTCACCTCATTTTCCGCAATGGTACTATAGTTTATCTGACACTAACAAAGCTAAGGGAGTAGCCATTGGGTTTAACAGAAGCATATCCTTTCGTTTGTCTGACATGCTAGCAGATGATTCAGGCCGCTTTCTTTTTCTCCAGGGTTTCATTGGTAATACCCAATGTACTCTAGCAAACGTTTATTGCCCAAACCAAAATCAACCTACTTTTTTTTCAAAAATCTTAACCAAATTATCACATTTTGCCAAAGGTCTTATTATATTAGCAGGTGATATCAACATGTCCCTAGACCCTATACTAGACACGTCCCAAGGACGATCTAATATCTCTTTTAAACGCCTTAAATTTGTTAAAAGAAGACTCTTGGACCTCCAACTCATGGACGTCTGGCGCCTCCTCCATCCCAAGGAGAGAGATTTTTCACACTTCTCCACATCACATCACTCATATTCCAGAATTGACAATATATTTCTAGATCATTTTCACCTCCCCCTCTTACAGTCTGCCCACATAGGCACCGCAACTATCTCGGATCATGCACCTGTTTCGATAACGCTGTCTATGCCTTCCTTGGCACGCCGCACTAATAACTGGAAACTCAACGACTCCCTTCTTACTAATGAAGCCGAGGTTTCCTTAATGTCCTCTCATCTCTCACAATATTTCAAAGAAAACAAACCCTTTGATACTTCTCCCTCCGTAGTCTGGGAAGCTCATAAGGTCACTATCAGAGGACGGTTTATTGAACTTGGTGCTAGACTGAAAAGGGAGCATGGTCAGCGACTCGAACAGGTCCTACAACAAATAGCTGATCTTGATAAGCAACATAAACTTTCTCTCCACAATGAGCACCTCCAATCACTCACACTCAAACGAGAGGAATTAAAATCTCTTCTTAACTTAGACACTAAGAGAAAATTCCAACGCTTATCACAAAAATACTATGAATGGGGAAACAAACCAAGTAGGCTATTGGCCAGGTCATTAAAAGCTAAACAAACGCAGTCCTTTATTCCCAAAATTAAACTACAATCAGGAGAGCTCGCTCATGCAACCCCAGACATTGCAAAGGCCTTCAAGGAGTTTTACGCAGATCTCTACTGTGTCAACAATGACTTGTCCTCTTTACCTCAGAAAGAGAGACGTAGACGCATGCTCTCCTATTTAAAAGAAGCTAAACTACCTAAATTACCTACATCTATTTTTAAAGAATTAGAGGCAGACTTCTCGGTAGAGGAATTTCAAGCTGCTTTGAAGTCCACTCCCTCTGGTAAAGCACCCGGCCCGGACGGGTTCACTATTCTATACTACAAGACATTTAGTGACATTCTGCTTCCCCATCTTACAGCTTATGCTAACTCAGTTTCTCAATCCTCAGGTCTACGCCCAGAATCCCTCTCCACTCACATTACTGTCATTCCTAAACCTGATAAAGACCCTACCCTCTGTAATAGTTATAGGCCAATTTCATTAATAAATACTGATATCAAATTATTTGCCAAAGTAATGGCAAATCGCCTACTCCCCCTACTACCTAACTGGATCTCCAAAGATCAATCAGGTTTCATTCCCAATAGAGAAGCAAAAGACAATTCCCTCAGAGCGATTTCCCTAATCCAGTATGTTCGGAGAAGCGCCCAGCCCACCCTACTCCTATCCACTGATGCTGAAAAAGCGTTTGATAGGGTGGACTGGGACTATCTTAGAATGACATTGAGACATTTTGGATTGGGTCCTAAGATGTTCCACCGTATTTTATCTCTATACTCTAACCCCACAGCACAAATCAGAATCAACAGAACGCTGAGTGACTCTTTTGCTTTACATAACGGTACAAGGCAGGGATGCCCCCTATCCCCCCTCCTCTTTGCCATTACCTTGGAACCTTTCCTAGCGACAATTAGGAACAATGATAATATTCAAGGCATTCGAGTTGGTAAGAGTTCCCATAAATACGCAGCATATGCTGACGACATATTATTTTTTATTCAACAACCCCGCATCTCCATACCTAACCTAATGTCAGCATTTTCCATCTTTCAGTCAATCTCTAATTTCAAAATAAATCTATCCAAATCAGAAATTTTAAACATTAACTTCTCCCAATCCGAGGTGTCTTCCCTGAAACCTCTCTTCCCCTTTAAATGGGAACCAAAACATATGAAATATCTAGGTATTTATCTCACTCCCAACCTTCACTCTCTTTTCCGACATAACTATATTCCATTGCTTAACAGGATTAGGGAAGATCTACGAAAATGGTCCAGTTTATCCCACACCTGGCTAGGTAAAGTAAATATTATTAAAATGAACATATTACCCCGCATACTCTTTCTTTTTCAAATGCTTCCACTAGGGGTTCCAGTGGGGTTCTTCACCATTTTGCAAACCATGATCTCCCGTTTTGTTTGGAGGAACAGTCACCCCAGGATATCTAGAGAGATACTGTTTCGCTCCAAGATGTCTGGGGGACTGGCACTACCTAATTTTAAGGCGTACTATCAGGCGGTTGTACTTTCTAGGATAGCCGACTGGAAGTATGCTCTTGATTCGAAATTGTGGGTCCAATTTGAATACCTTTTGAGCGGTGTTGATCTATCGGTAGTTCCTTGGATACCCCGCTCCTGCAGGAATCTTGATCGATCCACCTCAACACTCACTATATCCTCATTAGCTATATGGGACGCCCTACATAAAAAATTCTCATGGGGGTATAACTCCCCTTTAACACCCCTCCTTAATCACAAATATTTTCTACCAGGTTTATTAGATCCTGGTTTCCAATCTTGGAGACCAAGAGAACCTTTCTTATTACATCACGCCCTCCGTGGCAATACACTTAAACCATTACATTTGATCATCGATCCCAAACCTGTCTCGTTTATCGACAAATGGAGATACCATCAATTACAATGTTTCTTAAGCTCTCTCCCTCATCCGCTTAGAGGTTTGCAAGATCTAAATCGAATAGAAGAAATATTCTACCCAAAAGACCCTCCCTTACATAGTATTTCTCTATTTTATAGAGCTATTATTGCCCTTCAAAATCCTGAGTTTAAAACCCTTTTTGGTAAAATGGGAGACTGACCTGGGTTCCCCCATCTCAGACAATCAAAAGGACAGGGTCTTACAATTAGCTCACACTTCCTCCCTTGCTTCTAAGATGGCAGAGGTCAATTATAAACTACTCACTAGGTGGCATTACACCCCCGTTAGACTTCACCAAATGTTCCCCGCCAGTTCCCCATTATGCTGGAGGAACTGTGGGAACGTAGCCACTCATGCACATATCTGGTGGTTTTGCCCACTCATCCGCCCCTACTGGATGGCCATCTGCAATCTGATTTCACAGATTATGGAGGTAAATCTACCCATGGACCCATGGACTATCCTTTTTCATGCCTCTACAACCTCCATAGGCTCATATAAACGTTCACTCATTCCTCACCTTTTGAACACAGCCAAAGCCTTAATTCCCACCTTCTGGGGCCAAGCAGCAATTCCGTCTATTAGGACCTGGTTGCAGAAGGTTGATGAAGTTCAACTCATGGAGAGTATTACCCATAATATCAAAGGGACTTCAGAAAAACACTCAGCCACCTGGGCTCCTTGGGTGGATTTTCAGTCCACCTCCTCATATAAGGATATTATAGTACAGATCTCATAAATTTATTACTTTTATATCGTCACAAAATTTCGATCACTCAACATTTTGCACATGTATGCCAACACCCCACCTTATCCTCTTTCTTCTCATTTTACCCTCTATCCTATTTACTATCCCCCTTATTTTTTTCCTTTTTCATTTCCTCTCCTATTATCAAGTTTTCTGCACCTCAAGCTTTCTGTTAGCTTCATTATATCTCTCTTATCTAACTGATGCAAGGTTTTTCATCTTGTTCTTACACTTTGATTTCTATGTTTACTCTGAAGGAAGGTTTTCCTTTTTCTACTCAATTACTACATTGATTCTCATCCTCCTTTCTGAATATACAGAACCGTTTAATATATCTCAGGCTTCTTGACACTCATTGTATATATCCGAGCATTGAAATTGACTTTGCTTCTCATAATATTTATACCCAGTTTGTGACATAACTGTTTATTTTTGTAATTATTTTCTTTAATAAAAATTTATTAAACAAAAAAAAATAAGGAAAGGTGTGGGGCCACCAGGCCCTATATACTCTGAACAGCAGTATACAGGTGGTGCAAACAAGACAGGGACTGTAGGTTTGTTGTTAAGTAGAATCTGTTTGTAATTTTGAACGGGTACATTTTTAACGTGTTTAGCTGCAGCCAAAAAATCTTTTTTAAGCTTTTTGGAAAACATAGGGAAGGGTTATCACCCCTGTGACATTTATTTTGCTGTCTGTCCTCCTCTTCAGAAGATTTCACCTCACTTTTTGTCCCAATGACAAATGTTTTTTGAAAATTTGGGTTTTTTTGTGGAACAAGGATTGGAAAGCATCAGTGGAAAGGGGAAATGTTTTTCCCATATTAGAGAGAATTTCCCTTCCTAGGGGTAGATTTCATCTCACTTCCTGTTGTCTCCTTCCGTTTGCAAGTAGGAGTCGTTTGTAAGTTAGATGTTTGAAAGTAGGGGCCTGCCCTATATACTCAGCAGAAATTTGGGCCTTAGGTGTTGTTGTGGCCACAACACTGTAAGCCCTCACAGGGCCCTGCTGTGAAATATTAGATCAAGAATTGTAATTACATGCCCCTGTTGAACAAGGGCAGAAAAATTGGGCCTTTGGTGGTGGTGGTGGTGCTGGTGCCACAACACTGTAAGTCCTCACTCGCTCTTGGTGGGCGCAGAAATGGGCCTTGCTGTGAAATATTAGATCAAGAATTGTAATTACATGCCCCTGTTGAACAAGGGCAGAAAAATTGGGCCTTTGGTGGTGGTGGTGGTGGTGCTGGTGCCACAACACTGTAATTCCTCACAGACACTCTAGTTGGAACGCAGGAACGAGCCCTGCTGCAAAGTATTGCATCAAAAATTGTAATTACACGCCCCTGTTAAACAGGGGCTGAAAAATTGGGCCTTAGGCACTGGTGCTGGTGCCACAACACTGCAACCCCTCACAGATACTCTAGTTGGAACGCAGAAACGAGCCCTGCTGCAAAGTATTGCATCAAAAATTGTAATTACACGCCCCTGTTAAACAGGGGCTGAAAAATTGGGCCTTAGGCACTGGTGCTGGTGCCACAACACTGCAACCCCTCACAGATACTCTAGTTGGAACGCAGAAATGAGCCCTGCTGCAAAGTATTGCATCAAAAATTGTAATTACACGCCCCTGTTAAACAGGGGCTGAAAAATTGGGCCTTAGGCACTGGTGCTGGTGCCACAACACTGCAACCCCTCACAGATACTCTAGTTGGAACGCAGAAACGAGCCCTGCTGCAAAGTATTGCATCAAAAATTGTAATTACACGCCCCTGTTAAACAGGGGCTGAAAAATTGGGCCTAGGCACTGGTGGTGGCGCCCAGAACCAAAAATGTTCTTACAAGCTATCAGCGTGATCATTGAGAAGGAAGAGGATAATTACTCAGGGATAGTCACTCAGCATCAGCATAGGCAGTCTTTGAAGGGATCTGAGATTTCAAAAAAAATTATTCGGTTACATCAGCATCAGGTGCTTGGTAGCTGGTGGTGATCCAAGACTGATTCACTTTTATGAAGGTCAGTCGATCGACCGAGTCGGTGGACAGACGCACCCTGTGATCGGTTACAAAGCCTCCAGCAGCACTGAATGTGCGTTCCGAAAGAACGCTGGATGCAGGACAGGCCAGAAGCTCAATTGCATACTGTGCAAGCTCTGGCCAGTGATCCATCCTCAAGACCCAGTAACCCAGAGGATTTTCGGTGGGAAAGGTGTCCAAGTCAGATCTTGCCCCTAGGTATTCCTGCACCATGTAAAACAGACGCTGGCGATGGTTGCTGGAACCGATCATACCTTGGGGCTGCGGATCAAAAAATTGTCTGAATGCATCGCTGACAGAACCTCTGCCCCAGTGTGGCTCCTGTCCCCCAAGCACACCAGCTCAAGCACCGCATGGCATCTTTTGGCCTGCGTACTTGCGTAGTCCCTTGAACGGTTACGGAGCACCGCTGGTTCCGAGGACAAAGCACAGGAAGAGGCCATGGAGGAAGAAGAAGAGGAGGGGGTGGAGGAGAGAGGTGTGTCACAATCATTAGTAGTGGCATTTTGGAGGCGTGGTGGTGGAACAACCTCCAACACTACTGCACCTTGTCCTGCATCCTTCCCAGCTGCCAGCAGAGTCACCCAATGCGTGGTGAAATTTAGGTAACGTCCCTGTCCATGCCTGCTGGACCATGAGTCAGCGGTAATATGCACCTTACCGCTGACCGCCCTGTCCAGCGAGGCATGGACATTGCCTTCCACATGCCGGTAGAGAGCCGGAATCGCCTTCCGTGAGAAAAAGTGGCGTTTGGGTACCTGCCACTGAGGAACCGCACATTCCACAAACTCACGGAAGGGGGCAGAGTCTACCAACTGAAAAGGCAGCAGTTGAAGTGCTAGCAATTTTGCCAAGCTAGCATTCAACCGCTTGGTATGTGGATGGCTGGGAGCAAACTTCTTTCGGTGGTGCAGCAGCTGGGGCAGGGAAATTTGCCTGGTACAATCTGACGTCGGTGTACCAAAAGCAGATTGCCCACAAGTACTTGGCTGTGACACACCTAATTCTACACCTTCATTCCTCTCAGTGCAGGTCTCAGAGAGGACTGAAAGTATAGTGGGGTTGGAGATCTCAGCTGATGAGGAGCAAGGAGAGGTCCTCTTTGTTCTTTGGTGTGGGTCTTTTAGATACGCTTGCTAACGAACTGCATGGTAGGTCAACATATGTCTGGTCAAGCATGTGGTACCCAAGCGGGAGATGTTTTGGCCATGCGAGAAACGCTTGAGACATATGTTGCAAATAGCAGCGGTACGATCTGATGCACTCGTCTCAAAAAAGGCCCACACCAAATAACTTTTTGAATAACGCGCAGAGACTACAGCGCCCTGCACATGTGGAGCTTTGGGGTGTGATGCAGTCAGTGTGCTGCCCTTAGGCTGGCCCCTGGAGGGCATCCTGGTGATGTGCCGCCCCCTCCTCCTCCTCCTCTCTCCTATCAGGCACCCACATTGAGTCAGTGACCTCATCATCCCCTCCCTCCTCATCACTGGAGCAAACCTGGCAGTATGCTGCAGCAGGGGGAGCATGACTGCCAGATTGCTGTCCTTTTTGGGCACCCCCTCTGTCCGTGCTCATGTTACTGCCTTCATCGAGCTCAGTATCATCATCAGAGCCTTCCAAACGGCTCCCTGGCTTTGGCCAATTACAGCTCTCTCTACCGACGGCGCTGTGATTGGCCAAGCATGCGGGTCATAGTGCATGCTTGGCCAATCATCAGCCAGCAATGCACTGCGATGCCGCAGTGAATTATGGGCCGTGACGCGCCACTCGAATTTGACGCGAACGGCCCATAATGTTCGCAATTCGGCGAATGACCGAACAGCCAATGTTCGAGTCGAACATGGGTTCAACTCGAACACGAAGCTCATCCCTACTAATATACAAGTTTTTGTCCTAAAAAGGGTTTTCGGACCCGGGTCCTGCCCCAGGGGACATGTATCAATGCAAAAGAAAGTTTTAAAAATGGACGTTTTTTCGGGAGCAGTGATTTTAATGATGCTTAAGGTGAAAAAATTAAAAATAAATATTCCTTTAATTCAATCTTGTTTTATTGAGAAAAGAACAATGTACAGTAAACAGTTATGTCATTTAATAACACAAAAATAGAAATAGACATCATTGCAATACTGGTGACATATCGTATCATGGGTTAGACACTTTGTGAGCTTCCATTGATTTAGTTTGGTATATAAGCCTGTATAGCTATATCATCTAACCTGACTTATTAAGGGTAGGTGAGCACCACTATCCACTCAATGAGTGGCGTCCACCTATTACAAACAAGCTAGGGCTTTTGTTGCTGTGCTAAACACGTTTTCTCAGAGGGGGAAGCTCTGTGTGTGCCACACTATCGGTCTGATGAGACTAGAGATTATGATTCAGGTGATCATGTAGCACTGCAACATATAGAGGGAAAGGAAAAAAGAAGAGAGGGGATAGAAGGGACAAGGAAGTAGGAAAATAGATATTAAGCGAAAGACATTGCACTCTGGTTACACAGTTGCATTGGTGGAGTCCTCTGTAGCCCATGGAATAAATTCCGCGGAATAATGAAACATAGACCACGAGGTCCAAGTCTTGGAGAATTGCTCCTCCTTACCTGTTTCCTACGACAACATTCGTTCCAAGCTATAGATTTGGTCCACTTCAATTGCTCAATCCCCCAGAGAAGGCATGCTTGTCGACTTCCAATGTGTGGGCAGAACCATTCTAGCTGCCACCAGAAAGTGCAGTAGAACGTCTTTTTTGACCAATTTAAGTGGGCCAGGGAGCATAGATAGCAGAACTACCTCAGAAGAGGGTGTAACTGAGGTTGCCATGAGTCTGCAGTACAAGTCGAGGATCTTTTGCCAGAACCTCCGTACAGGGGGGCATTTCCACCAAATGTGGAGTAAGGTTCCCTTGGATAACAAACAACACCAGCAGGTATCCGGGAGCGCCAGGTTTATCCAGTGCAAAGTCGAGGGGCATCTGTACCAACGGGTCACCAACTTGAATCCTTTTTCTTGCGCTTTGGAGGCTAAGGATATTTTGTGAGTCAGAATGAAGCACTTTTGCCAATCTACAGGTGAAATGGAGTGACCCAAATCTTCCTTCCAGGCCTGTGTGTTTGGGGGAGGTCAGGATTATAGACCATATGTATAAGAGAGTATAGTTGAGAGACCACATGCGTAGGGGGGTCAGTCTGGAGCAGCATGCTCTCCAAGTCTGTTACGTCAATAAGTATATCAGGGAAGGATGGGAAGGTTCGAATAAAGGATATCACCTGTTGCCTCTTCAGCCAATGCGTCGAAGTATGGGAACATGGGCCAGAGGGAACGTCTTGAATCAGAGAAGAATCTGAAGGCAGGACTTGGGCAAGTCGTCTGTGGTCCTCCTTACACCAAGGGCCAAAACTCGCTCCCTGTAGGGCCGGTGGAAAAGCTGGAGTTCCAAACAGTGGGGTCATGGGTCTTTTCAGAGGAGATAGTGTCTTCCCCTTTCAAGAATTCAGTAGGCATCCACGGTAGTGCGCGGAGATCTATTGAACTGAGATGGCTCTCTATTTGTACTTATAATTTGGTTGAGGAATGATGGAACCAGTTATTATACGTGTGAGTACTGCTGCTCTATAGTATATAGAGGCATCTGGAGCTCTAGCTCCCCCACGAATCTTGGGCAGCGATAGAGTCTCATAGCGTATCTGAGGACGAGCCCCCCCAGATAAAGGAGGAGAACAGTTGGCAGAGCTTCTTAAAGAACCAAGAGGGTATTGAAATGTGAATTGTCTGGAACAAATAGAGAAACCGAGGGAGGACGTCCATTTTTAGAGCATTCACCCTGCCTAGCCATGATAGGTGTTTCTTCATGTAGTTTGATAGATCTGTCTTGGTTCTAATCAGAAGGGGAGCATAGTTCAGAGAGCACAATTGGGACCTTTCTGTGAGTATTTGGTTTTTGAGATAACGGATGGAAGTAGAGCCTGTTTTCAAGGGAAACTTAATGGAGACCTGGTGGAGGGCCTCCTGGGACAAAGAGATTTTCAGGATTTCTGACTTAGTATGATTCACTTTGAAATTGCTCAGCTTCCCAAACCTCGTGAATTCCCACATAATATGTGGTAAAGATAGATGGGGTTGGGTTACACACATTAACAGGTCATCCGCAAAGAGAGCCAGTTTGGAATGAGTAGGGCCTATCGATACACCCAAGATGTTAGGGTTATTGCGCAAGGCAATTGCCAGGTGTTCCATGACAAGGACATAGAGAAGGGGAGATAGAGGACAGCCTTGTCGTGTCCCGTTATGGATGGAAAATGTAAGTGATAATGAGCCATTCACCCGAATTCTAGCAGAAGGAGAGGAGTAAAGGGACATAATTCAGGATAGCATTTTGGGGCCCAGATCTATCTGTTTCAGAGACATATGGAGGAATTGCCAGTCGACCCGGTCAAATGCCTTTTCCACATCGACCGTCAAAAGGCATAGAGGGACATCATGGGTGCGTGCATAATCAGTAAGAAGCAGGGTTTTCAGGGTGTTATCCCTTGCCTCGTGACCACTTACAAAACCCATCTGGTCCAGGTGTATGAGGCGGGGGAGCAGCGGCTGTAATCTAGTGGCTAAAATTTTGTCCACTCCAATTAATGATATGGGCCTATAATTAGCACACAAAGTAGGCTCCTTATCTGGTTTTGGAATAATGGTAATGTGGGCTTCAAGCGTTTGTGGAGGAAACGCCGAGCCTTCCAATAGGGTGTTGAACACCTTAGCCAAGAAGGGGGTCAGTAGGGAGGCAAATGTCTTGTAAAATTTAGAGGTGAAACCGCCGGGCCCTGGGCTTTTACCGAACGGGGTGGCCGCTATCGCCCCTAAGACCTCGTCCGCTGTAATTACCTGCTCCAGCTCTTCTACAATATCGCCACCTAATGTAGGGAGCTCCGTTTCCTCAACATAACACTGTCTATCAGTCTCAGGGGTAAGGGTGGGGCTAGAGGAGATGGCGGGCGATAGATTGTATTAGGGCTGCAACTAACGATTATTTTCATAATCGATTAGTTGGCCGATTATTGTTTCGATTAATCAATTAATCGGTTAATAACCTTAAAAAAAAAAAGTGTGGTGTATAATTTACTTGATATGTAAAGTTTGAAAAGGCAATTTATTCTTAAATATCTCTGTGCAGTGGTAAATATAAATAACCAACTATATGGTTAGGGAGCAAAATATCTAATCCACTCTGAGAATAACAGACAGAAGAGATATACTGTATATACTATTAGAGGAGATATACTGTATATACTATTAGAGGAGATATACTGTATATACTATTAGAGGAGATATACTGTGTATATACTATTAGAGGAGAGATATACTGTGTATATACTATTAGAGGAGAGATATACTGTATATACTATAATGCCCCGTACACACGGTCGGACATTGATCGGACATTCCGACAACAAAATCCTAGGATTTTTTCCGACGGATGTTGGCTCAAACTTGTTTTGTGTACACACAGTCGCACAAAGTTTTCGGAATTTCCGATCGCCAAGAACGTGGTGACGTCAAGCACGTACGACGAGACTAGAAAAGGCCAGTTCAGAACCAAGCACGGCACCCTTTGGGCTCCTTTTGCTGATCTCGTGTTAGTAAAAGTTTGGTGAGAGACGATTTGCGCTTTTTCAGACTCGTGGTTTTCAGATCGTTTTCTGCCGTTCAGTTTGTGCTTGTGGGTTTGTATCTGCTCTTCAGTGCGTGCAAGCAAGTTCCGTGTGACTTAGTCATTGTGTTCTTGTTCGTTCGTTACTGTTTTTCAGGTCGCTTTTCACAGGCCTTGCTGTTCTTCAGTGCGTTCTGTTACTTCGTTCTGAGCAGCCGACCGTTTTCTAGCCATGTTGCGTATGCGTACTCCTCGTAGAGTTCGTGCTGTGCGGGGGCTTGGTGTTGGGGTCCTGACCTTGACACAAGTCCAGTCCATGAACAGGGTGGGGAGGAGTTCATGGACCAAGAATTGGTTGCTTCAGCATGACCAGTTCTCTCATATGCCTTTGCTCCGTGAGATCCATGAGAATAATCCTGATGATTTCAGGAACTTTCTCAGGATGACGGACCCCGTGTTTCACCGTTTGTTGGCTTCTCTGACCCCTTATATTAGCAGGCAGGATACCTGCATGAGGCAAGCCAACACTCCGGAGCAGAGGCTTGTCGCTACCCTGCGGTATTTGGCGACGGGGAGAAGTCTGCAGGACTTGAAGTTCTCGACAGGCATCTCCCCCCAGGCTCTGGGTGTTATTATCCCAGAGACCTGTTCTGCCATCATCCAGGTCCTGCAGAAGGAGTATATGAAGGTAAGATTTTTATCCTTTAATATCACATTTCATTGTATTTAATGTTTGCTAATATATTGTATTTCTTTCCTCATTCCCTAATTACCATGATTGTAATATGCTGTGAATGTCCCCTTTGTCCTCATGCATGCTGGATTTATTTGTAATTAATTTTTTAGGTCCTTCATACAGATTGTCCTTCACTAACCTCCCCAGCATGCTCTACGGGCCCTATATTCACTGCATGTAGTCACTTAAAACAATGTATTTTGACAGCTAGTGCTTTACCCCAAACACCCCCTAAAATGTTTTGAGATGTTATTTTAGCTTTAAATTCAGGCAGAGTGGCAGAGGCTTATTTTTTGTGGTGTCCCCAAATCATTTTTAGTAACCCTCCCTCCCCCAACTGCTAAGTCAGCTGATCCCAATTCTCTATCTATCCTCAATCATCTATCTGCTGACTTTGCCAAACCCATACACACTATACCCACCTCTTTTGTGCTCTGATTTATGGATGAATTCCCCAAAGCATGTACTTTCAAATGGTACTGTTTGAATTTTTAAGATCCTATTATTATCTTGAGTCAGGTAACAGCAGAATGTTCAAATGTGCTCAAATGTGTACAGTGTGTATTTATATCAGTGTTTCTCAACTCCAGTCCTCAAGGCGCCCCAACAGGTCATGTTTTCAGGTTTTCCATTATTTTGCACAGGTGAATTGATCAGTTTCAATGCCTTAGTAATGACCACAGCTGTTTCATCTGAGGGAAATCCTGAAAACATCACCTGTTGGGGCGCCTTGAGGACTGGAGTTGAGAAACACTGATTTATATCTTTGTATTCGGACACTTCTTACCTGTCCAGTGGGCTGCCAATAGTGTATCTAAGGAGGGGCTGTTCCAAGTAATACCCTGTATTTAGGCATTCATCTCTCAATGAAGTGAAGAGGGTTACCTGTCCAAGATTTCCACACCCCCCATAATGTTCGAAATGGCCCATGAGGGGGGGGGGGGGGATATGATAGGTGTACCTTATACTTTGGTGTTGTTAAATTCCCCTTAATAAATGCTATCTGGAGGTTGCACCAGAATGTTTGTGCCTAATCTGCTTGCCATGTTTCTGAGCAAAAATAGTAATTTTTTTTTTTCCTCAACAGTTTCCTTCCACGCCACAGGAATGGCAGACTGTGGCCTCCCACTTTGCCCAGCGGTGGGACTTTCCTAACTGCGGAGGGGCAATTGATGGGAAACATGTCCATATCATCCCACCACCCAACTCGGGGTCGTACTGTTTCAACTATAAGGGGTTCAATAGTATTGTGATGTTGGCGGTGGTGTCGGCTAATTACGACTTCTTAACAATGTGCATAAAAAACCTAAAAACCATGCGCTTACTCCAAAAAAGTCATAAATGTAAGCAGCTAACACAACAAATAGAAAATTTGTAATAAATCATAGGTAACCAAGTGTAGCGCTAAAAAATGAAAAAGAGAATATTGCTATATCACATAAAATAGCAAAATGAATTGTGAAAAGATAGTGTTTTGTATACTTTGTGAACATTCATACATATAGAACACTTATGTTATAAAGCCTTAGGGTCACCAAAAGTGATGACAGGATGTAAAATGGCAATAAAGTCCAAAACTGAATATGCAGGTACAGTGAACATAAATATTGCAATGGTGATAAATTCCAAAACATATATTCGTGAGAGATTTCTGTATGTAATCCAACATGTGCTGACAGACACTTGTGCGAACCACCACCTAGGATGACTGGAGGCTTACCAGAAAGTTGGGACCCACCTAGCATACGTTATATGGGTCAAACAGGCTTGGATTGCTCACTGGCAATGAAGGTAAGGAACCAAAGGCTGGTGAATGGTGAAGTAGTAACGTTGCTATCCCAAAAAGGTCTTCTTCATATGGAAGCTCGGACACCAACGGACATTACCCACATGTAATGAAGAAGGGGCTCATAGCGTAATTCCGTAAACCATAAAGAATTTTATTAAAAGGAAAAACACTTACATTTCAGAATAAAAAGCGCTTGCAAGTAAAATGGCAGCAGTGGAGTCCTCCCGACGCGTTTCGTCATACAAGACTTCATCTGGGGTACTTGCCCACTGCAGCCAGACTCCTTTATATAGGGACAAGGACCCCTCTGATGAAAATCCAGCTCCCAGGCTTGTTTGCATTGGCACTTCCGGGGTCATCCAAGATGGCGGACCCGAGTGCTTTCCAAGCCTCTCTTTCATGTAATTCAATCCCCATAGGTCTAATGGTGTCATGTGTTTCAAGAGGAGACGTGATGCTGAATGCCTTCCAAGCCTCTCTTTCATATGATTCCATTCCCATAGGTCTAATGGTGTCATGTGCTTCAAGAAGAGACATGATGCAGAGTCCCGGCGTCCGGAACCTCCCACTTTCACTTATTACCACCCCTTATGACCTCTTAGTGGGTGTATGGAGGGGGAGGCCGTGACTCTGCGTCACCACATCAATGGCATCCCCCCTAACGTGTATTACGATAAAGAACCGCGCTCGCGCATGCGCGCGGCGTAGTTCAGCGCGGTGACATCAACCAAGGGTGTGTGAAGGGCGAGGCCGCGACTGTGCGTCTCAACCTCAATAACGTCCCCCATAGTATAATAGAGACCGCGCTCGCGCATGTGCGCGACGTGGTCTAGCGCGGTGACGTCATCAAAATGCGACGCATGCGTACATCACCTCCGGTCTCCGTTCGATCACACCAGGAAGTGACCTGCAGAGAGGGGAAAAGGGCCGGAAATGATGTTGTAATCCCCGGACAAGCCTACAAAGTGTACGCAATAAGTGTGCATTAAGGGGTGACCTAAACACGATCAGGACTTCATTCAAAGATGATAGATGGGACCATAAAAAACGAAAAAAATTATATATATGAAGAAGATGAATTCTCAGCAGGAGAGAGAAGAGATGGACAATTAATTATTCCATCTCCTGATTCACTCCATGTCCCCATACAACTCATATTGTATTACTTCAAAAACGACAATACTTTAATAATAACTACCCAATTGTCAAAATAAAGTAAATATAATCATAATAAAATAATATGTAATAGATGGAAGGCACATGCGTATAAAAAATATCAGACATAATATACACCCTAGGTATTAATATTCCTAAACGGAAGTTGATGTTTCTTATCTCATGATAAATCTGTCAAGACTCATTTAAAAAGGCATTAACATCTACTTCCACGTTCATGCCTTGAGGAAAAAAGGTCTGTAGTTCATACGCCCAGAACATTTCAAGGCGAGAGACCCCTCTGATTTTGCCCCCCCCCCTCCACGGCGGGACGTATTTGTCTATAATGACAAATTGTGATCCAGTGGGGTTACTATTATGATATTGCTTGTAATGTCTGGGTACTGTATGCTTAGAGTCCCTAGCTTTGATTAGAGCAATATGTTCCCCTACCCTTGTCGTAAACGTTCTGGTGGTACGGCCAATATATTGTCTACGACAGGGGCATGTGATAAGATATACTATGTATTTGGTACTACACGTGCAAAAGGATTTCACTGTATATCTTTTTCCCGTGACTGTAGATGTGAACTCTGTGACTTTACGTCCTTCCAGGTTATTGTGCAAACATACCACACATTTTCTACACGGGTAAAAGCCTGTCATGTTATGGAAAAAAGAAAGCCGGGATGGTGGATTTATAATATTGGGGGCTATCTAACCCTGTAGAGAAGGTGCTCCCCTAAATATAATCTTGGCCTCTTCTGGCAATGACCCGCCTAGAATGTTATCATGTCTCAAGACATCCCAGTGTTTTTTTACAATGCTTTTAATTTGTTTGTGCTGGGTTGAGAAAGATGTTATCATTGCCCATTTAAACTTTTCATCCGGTTCCTTTTTTGGCTTTACCTCGAGTAAAGTTTTCCTTTCGGTATTCATGGCTCTCTGGATCTCAAAATCCAGGTTGGCGTTGTCATACCCTTTATCTATAAATTTTTGTTTAAGGACACCTGCTTGTGTGATAAACACTTCCGTGTCCATGCAGTTCCTACGGAGCCTAAGAAATTGGCTGCGAGGAACCGCACTTAACCAGGATCTATGATGGCAACTGGTGGTGGGAATGAAACCATTACGGTCAGTGGGCTTAAAGTAGGTGTTAAATTTAAATTTTCTGTCTACTATTTCTATCTCCAAGTCCAGGAAATGTATCTTGGTCCTGCTGGCCTCATATGAAAGGGAGATGCCCCTGTCATTAGAATTCAGACACTCGAAAAATTGTTCGAGTGTCTCAAAAGAGCCATTCCACAGGAGGAGGATGTCGTCTATGTACCTAGCCCACAGAACCAGCGAAGTGGTCCCGTGGGCATAGACGACATCCTCCTCCCTCTTGGCCATAAACAAGTTCGCAAGACTAGGTGCGAACTTGGCACCCATTGCCACTCCCCGTTGTTGGAGGTAGTAGTTCTGGTTAAACCAGAAGTAGTTGTGTCTGGTTGCGAAGTCCAACAATTCGATTATATAATCACATTGAAAAGTTGCAAGGGACTGTTCACGATGGAGAAAATGTTTGACTGCATCTATACCCTTCTCATGGGCTATACACGTGTACAAGGATGCCACGTCAGCAGTGGCCATAATGAATCCTTCCTGTATATTGACCTCCTCTAGGAGTCTAATGGTGGAACCGGTGTCTTTAAGGTAGGAGGGTGTATGTTTCACTAGCGGTTGAAGGTAGAAGTCGATGTACTTCCCAATTCTTGCCGTAATGGAATTGATACCACTGACAATAGGTCTACCGGGTGGACATGTAGGGTTTTTATGTATTTTGGGTAAATAGTATATGGTGGGGATCCTGGGAGCTGTGGGGACCAGAAATGCCCTTTCTTTTTTATTCAAAATCTTTAAATCATAACCCTTAGTAATAAGCTGTTGAAGTTGTTTTTTGTATGTATTAGTGGGGTTATTGGGGAGTGTTTGATAAGTACCAGGTTCATTCAAAATTCTAAACATCTCCTCCTCATATTGGCTCTTATCCAGAACCACTATGCCCCCTCCTTTGTCCGCGGGACGAACAACCAAATTTTTTTGTGCGCATAATGATTCCAATCCCTCTTTTGACAATGGAGAGTTTCGAATACGTTTAACAGGCAGTTTGGATAAATCACTGAGAACAAGATCCCTGAACATTTTTACTGCCGGTGCGGTGGGTACAGGAGGGGAGAAAAGAGAAGGATTCCATAGTCCTGAATGTACCGTTCCAGATGTGGCAGCCGGAAAATCCGTACGTACAGGGTTAGAAATCAAGTACCTTTGAATGTTGATTTTTCGTATGTACTTATGCACATCGATAAATGTGTGAAATTTATCTAGTTTTTTCATTGGGGCATATTTGAGGCCTTTGTCAAGTACAGATAATTTAGCTTTCGTCAGGATGTGAGAACTTAGATTAAAGACACCCTGGCCACTCAGGTTCTCTTTCTCTTTTCTCCTTTGTAATTTCCTCCCCCCTCTGCAGCCTCTCTTTGGTCTGGACCTCGTTTCCTTGCGCGTCGGTCCTCGTGAAAACCCTGATTGTTGTAATGATTAGTAGTATGTGTATATACGGGGTGATCCATGTTCTCCCTCCTACGTTCAGGGCTGTACTCGTCTCTCAAGGGTGTATAACGATTGTATGCAGGAACTGGAGAGGGGTAGCGATAATGTAAGTTATCCCTATGATAGAACTCAGAGCGTGTCTCTTGTCTCCTTGCTGGAGACTGATAGGACTGATTGTTATAATTATAGTTTTGGGGGTGTGTATTGCTTCTAGGGTTGCCCCTACCTCGCATATTGCCCCTTTGATTACCTCTTCCTCTCTGGGGGTTTCTAGGGGTCTGTCGATTGTCATAATATACCCTCTGTTGGGAAAGATGAGGTACGTCATCATGTCTATCTCTCCCTCTGAGGGTATTGCGGCCATGAGGGGCGCTTGTTTTAGGGTTGGGTTGTGATATAGTGGTTATCACTGATGAGGCACCTATTGGTATGTTACCATTTGAAGGGGCACCCATTGGTATGTTACCTTCGGCTGTATTTGTAACGCCCTCCATAGGTGAACTGGTACTAAAGAGTTTTTGCCACCCAAATACAGCGTTTGCTCTATAATCACCCACATCCCTGGAGTATTTCCTCTGCTTCTTATGTTTTTGGTCCCGATCTTCCTTCTCCAGATGGCTCTGGAGATTGGAGGACAGGGTATTATACTCCATAGTGTTCTTATGGGCAGACAGTTTATCCTTTAACTCTTTGATTTCTCTATCAAGACCAAGAAGTTTATTGTTTTTCTTGGAAATAAGTAAATTTAAAAAACTGATACCTGTGTCATTAAAATAATTAAACCACGACTCCAGGTATGTTTCTCCCTGTTGTGGTTGTACTTCCCAGCGGAGGCTTCTGGGAACCATTTTCTCTATGATGTATTGTTGTAGGAAGGCTAGATCCCACCGTAAATGAAGTTCGGTGGTCATAACATTCTTTAATCTAAGAAATAACCCCCCAATTTCAGTATCACTCCCTGAGGCAACGAACACTCCTTCGGTATTAACTCTATGGGAGGCACGATAATCAAATATATCCATATTTAGGATTAGTGAGCAGCAGCAATAGTGTAACTTCTAAACAATGTGCATAAAAAACCTAAAAACCATGCGCTTACTCCAAAAAAGTCATAAATGTAAGCAGCTAACACAACAAATAGAAAATTTGTAATAAATCATATGTAACCAAGTGTAGCACTAAAAAATGAAAAAGAGAATATTGCTATATCACATAAAATAGCAAAATGAATTGTGAAAAGATAGTGTTTTGTATACTTTGTGAACATTCATACATATAGAACACTTATGTTATAAAGCCTTAGGGTCACCAAAAGTGATGACAGGATGTAAAATGGCAATAAAGTCCAAAACTGAATATGCAGGTACAGTGAACATAAATATTGCAATGGTGATAAATTCCAAAACATATATTCGTGAGAGATTTCTGTATGTAATCCAACATGTGCTGACAGACACTTGTGCGAACCACCACCTAGGATGACTGGAGGCTTACCAGAAAGTTGGGATCCACCTAGCATACGTTATATGGGTCAAACAGGCTTGGATTGCTCACTGGCAATGAAGGTAAGGAACCAAAGGCTGGTGAATGGTGAAGTAGTAACGTTGCTATCCCAAAAAGGTCTTCTTCATATGGAAGCTCGGACACCAACGGACATTACCCACATGTAATGAAGAAGGGGCTCATAGCGTAATTCCGTAAACCATAAAGAATTTTATTAAAAGGAAAAACACTTACATTTCAGAATAAAAAGCGCTTGCAAGTAAAATGGCGGCAGTGGAGTCCTCCCGACGCGTTTTGTCATACAAGACTTCGTCTGGGGTACTTGCCCACTGCAGCCAGACTCCTTTATATAGGGACAAGGACCCCTCTGATGAGAATCCAGCTCCCAGGCTTGTTTGCATTGGCACTTCCGGGGTCATCCAAGATGGCGGACCCGAGTGCTTTCCAAGCCTCTCTTTCATGTAATTCAATCCCCATAGGTCTAATGGTGTCATGTGTTTCAAGAGGAGACGTGATGCTGAATGCCTTCCAAGCCTCTCTTTCATATGATTCAATTCCCATAGGTCTAATGGTGTCATGTGCTTCAAGAAGAGACATAATGCAGAGTCCCGGCATCCGGAACCTCCCACTTTCACTTATTACCACCCCTTATGACCTCTTAGTGGGTGTATGGAGGGGGAGGCCGTGACTCTGCGTCACCACATCAATGGCATCCCCCCTAACGTGTATTACGATAAAGAACCACGCTCGCGCATGCGCGCAGCGTAGTTCAGCGCGGTGACATCAACCAAGGGTGTGTGAAGGGCGAGGCCGCGACTGTGCGTCTCAACCTCAATAACGTCCCCCATAGTATAATAGAGACCGCGCTCGCGCATGCGCGCGACGTGGTCTAGCGCGGTGACATCATCAAAATGCGACGCATGCGTACATCACCTCCGGTCTCCGTTCGATCACACCAGGAAGTGACCTGCAGAGAGGGGAAAAGGGCCGGAAATGATGTTGTAATCCCCGGACAAGCCTACAAAGTGTACGCAATAAGTGTGCATTAAGGGGTGACCTAAACACGATCAGGACTTCATTCAAAGATGATAGATGGGACCATAAAAAACGAAAAAAATTATATATATGAAGAAGATGAATTCTCAGCAGGAGAGAGAAGAGATGGACAATTAATTATTCCATCTCCTGATTCACTCCATGTCCCCATACAACTCATATTGTATTACTTCAAAAACGACAATACTTTAATAATAACTACCCAATTGTCAAAATAAAGTAAATATAATCGTAATAAAATAATATGTAATAGATGGAAGGCACATGCGTATAAAAAATATCTGACATAATATACACCCTAGGTATTAATATTCCTAAATGGAAGTTGATGTTTCTTATCTCATGATAAATCTGTCAAGACTCATTTAAAAAGGCATTAACATCTACTTCCACGTTCATGCCTTGAGGAAAAAAGGTCTGTAGTTCATACGCCCAGAACATTTCAAGGCGAGAGACCCCTCTGATTTTGGCCCCCCCCCCCTCCACGGTGGGATGTATTTGTCTATAATGACAAATTGTGATCCAGTGGGGTTACTATTATGATATTGCTTGTAATGTCTGGGTACTGTATGCTTAGAGTCCCTGCCTTTGATTAGAGCAATATGTTCCCCTACCCTTGTCGTAAACGTTCTGGTGGTACGGCCAATATATTGTCTACGACAGGGGCATGTGATAAGATATACTATGTATTTGGTACTACACGTGCAAAAAGATTTCACTGTATATCTTTTTCCCGTGACTGTAGATGTGAACTCTGTGACTTTACGTCCTTCCAGGTTATTGTGCAAACATACCACACATTTTCTACACGGGTAAAAGCCTGTCATGTCATGGAAAAAAGAAAGCCGGGATGGTGGATTTATAATATTGGGGGCTATCTAACCCTGTAGAGAAGGTGCTCCCCTAAATATAATCTTGGCCTCTTCTGGCAATGACCCGCCTAGAATGTTATCATGTCTCAAGACATCCCAGTGTTTTTTTACAATGCTTAAGTAAAGCATAGTATAAAGAGACCGAGCGCGGTCTCTATTATACTATGGGGGACGTTATTGAGGTTGAGACGCACAGTCGCGGCCTCGCCCTTCACACACCCTTGGTTGATGTCACCGCGCTGAACTACGCCGCGCGCATGCGCGGTTCTTTATCGTAATACACGTTAGGGGGGATGCCATTGATGTGGTGACGCAGAGTCACGGCCTCCCCCTCCATACACCCACTAAGAGGTCATAAGGGGTGGTAATAAGTGAAAGTGGGAGGTTCCGGACGCCGGGACTCTGCATCATGTCTCTTCTTGAAGCACATGACACCATTAGACCTATGGGAATGGAATCATATGAAAGAGAGGCTTGGAAGGCATTCAGCATCACGTCTCCTCTTGAAACACATGACACCATTAGACCTATGGGGATTGAATTACATGAAAGAGAGGCTTGGAAAGCACTCGGGTCCGCCATCTTGGATGACCCCGGAAGTGCCAATGCAAACAAGCCTGGGAGCTGGATTTTCATCAGAGGGGTCCTTGTCCCTATATAAAGGAGTCTGGCTGCAGTGGGCAAGTACCCCAGACGGAGTCTTGTATGACGAAACGCGTCGGGAGGACTCCACTGCCGCCATTTTACTTGCAAGCGCTTTTTATTCTGAAATGTAAGTGTTTTTCCTTTTAATAAAATTCTTTATGGTTTACGGAATTACGCTATGAGCCCCTTCTTCATTACATGTGGGTAATGTCCGTTGGTGTCCGAGCTTCCATATGAAGAAGACCTTTTTGGGATAGCAACGTTACTACTTCACCATTCACCAGCCTTTGGTTCCTTACCTTCATTGCCAGTGAGCAATCCAAGCCTGTTTGACCCATATAACGTATGCTAGGTGGGTCCCAACTTTCTGGTAAGCCTCCAGTCATCCTAGGTGGTGGTTCGCACAAGTGTCTGTCAGCACATGTTGGATTACATACAGAAATCTCTCACGAATATATGTTTTGGAATTTATCACCATTGCAATATTTATGTTCACTGTACCTGCATATTCAGTTTTGGACTTTATTGCCATTTTACATCCTGTCATCACTTTTGGTGACCCTAAGGCTTTATAACATAAGTGTTCTATATGTATGAATGTTCACAAAGTATACAAAACACTATCTTTTCACAATTCATTTTGCTATTTTATGTGATATAGCAATATTCTCTTTTTCATTTTTTAGCGCTACACTTGGTTACCTATGATTTATTACAAATTTTCTATTTGTTGTGTTAGCTGCTTACATTTATGACTTTTTTGGAGTAAGCGCATGGTTTTTAGGTTTTTTATGCACATTGTTTAGAAGTTACACTATTGCTGCTGCTCACTAATCCTAAATATGGATATATTTGATTATCGTGCCTCCCATAGAGTTAATACCGAAGGAGTGTTCGTTGCCTCAGGGAGTGATACTGAAATTGGGGGGTTATTTCTTAGATTAAAGAATGTTATGACCACCGAACTTCATTTACAGTGGGATCTAGCCTTCCTACAACAATACATCATAGAGAAAATGGTTCCCAGAAGCCTCCGCTGGGAAGTACAACCACAACAGGGAGAAACATACCTGGAGTCGTGGTTTAATTATTTTAATGACACAGGTATCAGTTTTTTAAATTTACTTATTTCCAAGAAAAACAATAAACTTCTTGGTCTTGATAGAGAAATCAAAGAGTTAAAGGATAAACTGTCTGCCCATAAGAACACTATGGAGTATAATACCCTGTCCTCCAATCTCCAGAGCCATCTGGAGAAGGAAGATCGGGACCAAAAACATAAGAAGCAGAGGAAATACTCCAGGGATGTGGGTGATTATAGAGCAAACGCTGTATTTGGGTGGCAAAAACTCTTTAGTACCAGTTCACCTATGGAGGGCGTTACAAATACAGCCGAAGGTAACATACCAATGGGTGCCCCGTCAAATGGTAACATACCAATAGGTGCCTCATCAGTGATAACCACTATATCACAACCCAACCCTAAAACAAGCGCCCCTCATGGCCGCAATACCCTCAGAGGGAGAGATAGACATGATGACGTACCTCATCTTTCCCAACAGAGGGTATATTATGACAATCCACAGACCCCTAGAAACCCCCAGAGAGGGAGAGGTAATCAAAGGGGCAATATGCAAGGTAGGGGCAACCCTAGAAGCAATACACACCCCCAAAACTATAATTATAACAATCAGTCCTATCAGTCTCCAGCAAGGAGACAAGAGACACGCTCTGAGTTCTATCATAGGGATAACTTACATTATCGCTACCCCTCTCCAGTTCCTACATACAATCGTTATACACCCTTGAGAGACGAGTACAGCCCTGAACGTAGGAGGGAGAACATGGATCACCCCGTATATACACATACTACTAATCATTACAACAATCAGGGTTTTCACGAGGACTGACGCGCAAGGAAACGAGGTCCAGACCAAAGAGAGGCTGCAGAGGGGGGAGGAAATTACAAAGGAGAAAAGAGAAAGAGAACCTGAGTGGCCAGGGTGTCTTTATTCTAAGTTCTCACATCCTGACGAAAGCTGAATTATCTGTACTTGACAAAGGCCTCAAATACGCCCCAATGAAAAAACTAGATAAATTTCACACATTTATCGATGTGCATAAGTACATACGAAAAATCAACATTCAAAGGTACTTGATTTCTAACCTTGTACGTACGGATTTTCCGGCTGCCACATCTGGAACGGTACATTCAGGACTATGGAATCCTTCTCTTTTCTCCCCTCCTGTACCCACCGCACCGGCAGTAAAAATGTTCAGGGATCTTGTTCTCAGTGATTTATCCAAACTGCCTGTTAAACGTATTCGAAACTCTCCATTGTCAAAAGAGGGATTGGAATCATTATGCGCACAAAAAAATTTGGTTGTTCATCCCGCGGACAAAGGAGGGGGCATAGTGGTTCTGGATAAGAGCCAATATGAGGAGGAGATGTTTAGAATTTTGAATGAACCTGGTACTTATCAAACACTCCCCAATAACCCCACTAATACATACAAAAAACAACTTCAACAGCTTATTACCAAGGGTTATGATTTAAAGATTTTGAATAAAAAAGAAAGGGCATTTCTGGTCCCCACAGCTCCCAGGATCCCCACCATATACTATTTACCCAAAATACATAAAAACCCTACATGTCCACCCGGTAGACCTATTGTCAGTGGTATCAATTCCATTACGGCAAGAATTGGGAAGTACATCGACTTCTACCTTCAACCGCTAGTGAAACGTACACCCTCCTACCTTAAAGACACCGGTTCCACCATTAGACTCCTAGAGGAGGTCAATATACAGGAAGGATTCATTATGGCCACTGCTGACGTGGCATCCTTGTACACGTGTATAGCCCATGAGAAGGGTATAGATGCAGTCAAACATTTTCTCCATCGTGAACAGTCCCTTGCAACTTTTCAATGTGATTATATAATCGAATTGTTGGACTTCGCAACCAGACACAACTACTTCTGGTTTAACCAGAACTACTACCTCCAACAACGGGGAGTGGCAATGGGTGCCAAGTTCGCACCTAGTCTTGCGAACTTGTTTATGGCCAAGTGGGAGGAGGATGTCGTCTATGCCCACGGGACATCCTCCTCCTGTGGAATGGCTCTTTTGAGACACTCGAACAATTTTTTGAGTGTCTGAATTCTAATGACAGGGGCATCTCCCTTTCATATGAGGCCAGCAGGACCAAGATACATTTCCTGGACTTGGAGATAGAAATAGTAGACAGAAAATTTAAATTTAACACCTACTTTAAGCCCACTGACCGTAATGGTTTCATTCCCACCACCAGTTGCCATCATAGATCCTGGTTAAGTGCTGTTCCTCGCAGCCAATTTCTTAGGCTCCGTAGGAACTGCACGGACACGGAAGTGTTTATCACACAAGCAGGTGTCCTTAAACAAAAATTTATAGATAAAGGGTATGACAACGCCAACCTGGATTTTGAGATCCAGAGAGCCATGAATACCGAAAGGAAAACTTTACTCGAGGTAAAGCCAAAAAAGGAACCGGATGAAAAGTTTAAATGGGCAATGATAACATCTTTCTCAACCCAGCACAAACAAATTAAAAGCATTGTAAAAAAACACTGGGATGTCTTGAGACATGATAACATTCTAGGCGGGTCATTGCCAGAAGAGGCCAAGATTATATTTAGGGGAGCACCTTCTCTACAGGGTCAGATAGCCCCCAATATTATAAATCCACCATCCCGGCCTTCTTTTTTCCATAACATGACAGGCTTTTACCCGTGTAGAAAATGTGTGGTATGTTTGCACAATAACCTGGAAGGACGTAAAGTCACAGAGTTCACATCTACAGTCACGGGAAAAAGATATACAGTGAAATCTTTTTGCACGTGTAGTACCAAATACATAGTATATCTTATCACATGCCCCTGTCGTAGACAATATATTGGCCGTACCACCAGAACGTTTACGACAAGGGTAGGGGAACATATTGCTCTAATCAAAGGCAGGGACTCTAAGCATACAGTACTCAGACATTACAAGCAATATCATAATAGTAACCCCACTGGATCACAATTTGTCATTATAGACAAATACATCCCACCGTGGAGGGGGGGGGGGCAAAATCAGAGGGGTCTCTCGCCTTGAAATGTTCTGGGCGTATGAACTACAGACCTTTTTTCCTCAAGGCATGAACGTGGAAGTAGATGTTAATGCCTTTTTAAATGAGTCTTGACAGATTTATCATGAGATAAGAAACATCAACTTCCGTTTAGGAATATTAATACCTAGGGTGTATATTATGTCTGAAATTTTTTATACGCATGTGCCTTCCATCTATCACATATTTTTTTATTATGATTATATTTACTTTATTTTGACAATTGGGTAGTTATTATTAAAGTATTGTCGTTTTTGAAGTAATACAATATGAGTTGTATGGGGACATGGAGTGAATCAGGAGATGGAATAATTAATTGTCCATCTCTTCTCTCTCCTGCTGAGAATTCATCTTCTTCATATATATAATTTTTTTCATTTTTTATGGTCCCATCTATCATCTTTGAATGAAGTCCTGATAGTGTTTAGGTCACCCCTTAATGCACACTTATTGCGTACACTTTGTAGGCTTGTCCGGGGATTACAACATCATTTCCGGCCCTTTTCCCCTCTCTGCAGGTCACTTCCTGGTGTGATCGAACGGAGACCGGAGGTGATGTACGCATGCGTCGCATTTTGATGATGTCACCGCGCTAGACCACGTCGCGCGCATGCGCGAGCGCGGTCTCTATTATACTATGGGGGACGTTATTGAGGTTGAGACGCACAGTCACGGCCTCGCCCTTCACACACCCTTGGTTGATGTCACCGCGCTGAACTACGCCGCGCGCATGCGCGAGCGTGGTTCTTTATCGTAATACACGTTAGGGGGGATGCCATTGATGTGGTGACGCAGAGTCACGGCCTCCCCCTCCATACACCCACTAAGAGGTCATAAGGGGTGGTAATAAGTGAAAGTGGGAGGTTCCGGACGCCGGGACTCTGCATCATGTCTCTTCTTGAAGCACATGACACCATTAGACCTATGGGAATGGAATCATATGAAAGAGAGGCTTGGAAGGCATTCAGCATCACGTCTCCTCTTGAAACACATGACACCATTAGACCTATGGGGATTGAATTACATGAAAGAGAGGCTTGGAAAGCACTCGGGTCCGCCATCTTGGATGACCCCGGAAGTGCCAATGCAAACAAGCCTGGGAGCTGGATTTTCATCAGAGGGGTCCTTGTCCCTATATGAAGAAGACCTTTTTGGGATAGCAACGTTACTACTTCACCATTCACCAGCCTTTGGTTCCTTACCTTCATTGCCAGTGAGCAATCCAAGCCTGTTTGACCCATATAGCGTATGCTAGGTGGGTTCCAACTTTCTGGTAAGCCTCCAGTCATCCTAGGTGGTGGTTCGCACAAGTGTCTGTCAGCACATGTTGGATTACATACAGAAATCTCTCACGAATATATGTTTTGGAATTTATCACCATTGCAATATTTATGTTCACTGTACCTGCATATTCAGTTTTGGACTTTATTGCCATTTTACATCCTGTCATCACTTTTGGTGACCCTAAGGCTTTATAACATAAGTGTTCTATATGTATGAATGTTCACAAAGTATACAAAACACTATCTTTTCACAATTCATTTTGCTATTTTATGTGATATAGCAATATTCTCTTTTTCATTTTTTAGCGCTACACTTGGTTACATATAATTACGACTTCTTGTATGTGGACGTGGGGAAGAATGGCCGGATGTCCGATGGTGGAGTCATCGCCCAGACGGAGTTCTACAGGCGTCTCCAGAATGGCAGCTTGGACTAGCCAGCTCCAGAGGACAATGTGGAAGGACTCCCATTCGTGTTCGTTGCTGATGAAGCGTTTGCGCTGGGGGACCACCTTATGCGGCCATTCCCGATGAGGACCCTCACCCCGGAACAGAGGGTTTTTAATCACCGACTGGCCAGAGCCCGAAGAGTGGTGGAGAACACATTTGGAATCCTGGCCAGCCGGTTCCGCCTATTTCTGACACCTATCCATATGGCGGAGTATAAACTGAATCATATTATACTGGCGTGCTGTATTCTCCATAACTTTTTAAGGAAACATTCGGCCAAATATGCTGGCTCAGTTGGGCCTGAGGCCGGAGTGATACCTGAAACACTGACGGCGCTTGAAAGCGGCCGTCCTGGCTTGCCCTCCCTGAGTGCCCGTGATGTCCGGTTACGATACCTGGAGTTCTTTGCGGGTAGGGGGGCCATCAATATGCCTTCAAATTTGTGAAGCCTTTTTCCAATAAAAAAACAAAAAAAATACATTCTTTGTGGACATTTACTGCTTGTGTTTGCTTTAGCTGACCCTGACAGCAATGTGTGGAGTCCTGAAAATGGCGTGATTGTGTAACCTTATACAAAGCACTGTTGGGTGTTATTTACTAAAGGCGTATACACTTTTTATACTACAAGTGCACTTGAAACTGCAATGAAAATGCTCTTGTAGTGCAAAGAGGATTTGCCCTTAGGAAATAACCCACATTTTCTCTGAAAACAACAATGACATCACCCCAAAAGTGTTGTAGCGTTGAGACAATAATCCACACATTCTTGATTAACAATCTTTTTAATACCTGCACAATCACATGTGCATTTACCAAAGGTTTTTCTAACAAACCAACATGTTTGTTGTATAACAATTTTTGGGGTGGCATTATCAAAAATAGAAATGTCCATTTACGATAAAACAGGCCTGTGTAAAACCAACAAGAAAGAGAAAGAATTTGAACTTACAAAGTTCACATATGGTAAAACTTGAAGGCAATATCAGACATGAGTATTTAGGAACTGTGTTTGATATTGCATTCAGATGGGGTCAAATCACCCCTTTAAAAGCCAAATTTGGAAGATGCACAGCAATTTACGAATGTCAACATGTGCTAGCTGCCATCACGGGGGATCAAGGGACGTGTTTTGTGGGAGCAAGCCCTTCCTCTCAGCTACTTTATTATTGAGGAAGGTTTTGCACCCCCAAAACGCATCCATTGATCTCCTGTGATGGCAGATTGGCACACTGTGTGCATCCTCCAAATTAGGCTTTTCGAAACATTGCTAAAAGATTTAAAACATTGTACCACACACAAAAAAAGTGATTTTGTGGGGTTTTAAATTCGCCCCAAAACATCAATGATGTTATTATTTTTTTTAATCACATCATTTATTATTATTTTTTCAGGATGTTTTCCATTTCTAAATTACACCCCATGATCTCCCCGATCAGGATCTGGGCACTTTCTGATGTGAAAGGATCTCGATCCCTAACATCACGATCACCTAAATAGAGAGAAACCAAACAAAAACAGGTATCAAAAATCTGCAGACATCCATCTCTTACCTGAGCCTGTGGTCGCAGACACTCACCTGTTGTGGTGCCAATTTCCACCACATCTTCTTCCTCCTCCTGCTCTGCTTGTGTTTGGGGTATTTCACCTTCTTCCATAGGTGGGGGGTCTCTGGTCTCCTCGGATGAGTGGTGTCCTCCGAGTCTTTTCTCCCCTATGTAATCAAAAATGGTATAATTAGCACACAGATATTTGATGGCAGAACTATAAATAGGAAACATTGCTTGGAAGTGGGGTACAATTGTCAATTTTAGCAGAGTTCCAAGATGTCGCTTTTTTATTTTCTTTGTCAAGCTGCAATACTTTACCTGTTTAGTACAAGCTTCACAGATGGAGACCCCCTATAGTATACACTGGAGCACCTGTGTGGCCCCCCTAATAAAAATGGTGTTCTGGTGTCCCACACTAGTGCTCCAGAGTTCAGATGTGAAAACAGCTGCTCAGTGTCCTCTCCTTACACAGAATCTAGTTTGCATTTCATTCTAGTAACAAACCCATCTACACAACCAAATATTTTGCATCCAAGTAGGCCTTAAAAAATGTAGGAAAATGCATATGGCCTAAACAATGGTGTTTTAGAGGGGCAAAAAAAAATGTTTGATACGAACGAATAATGGGCCCATGAACATTAAATTTTGACATTTGAAACTGTACAATTAAGAAAAGCATATGGAGCAGCACAAACGTAAGAAAGACAAAAAGAATAGGAACACAGCACAACTACTTACTTTTTTGCAGCACTCTCCGGATCTTTCGGTACTGCTCGGGCTCTCTTAATTTGAGGTCCGACCACTGCTTCCTGAGCTGATCTTTCGATCATCGTACCCCGAAATTCCTGTGCAGACTTTTGACCACTTTCGCCATGATCTTGGCCTTTCTGATATTGGGGTTGGGGTAAGGCCCATACTTTCCATCATAGTCGGCCTTCTTCAGGATGTCCACCATCTCCAACATCTCCCCAAAGGACATATTTGTGGCCTTAAATCTTCTCCTTTGGGATCGGGACGTTTCTGTCTCCGGGCTTTCCTCCGCCTCCTCCTCGTTGCTATAATTAGCACGCACCTGCTGTGACTCCGCCATGTGCTCTTCACCCACTGCGCCGAAAGAAGAGGGGCTGGGAATAGACTAGAAAGAATGTCAGGGGCGGGCGGAGTTACACGCATGCGCAGTGTATATAAAGCGTAACACACGTGCGTATTACATACGATCTGTGAGTGGAGGAAGGAGCATTGGACGCGCCGATCGTAAGAACGAAGGTAAGAGACAAACTTGTGCCTATACTGCTTCTAGATTGAGGCCTATATTGTAACAAGATTAGGAGAGTTTTGTCTGACATTAGGCTTTGTCTTGTGTTGTGTCTTGCAGTGAACATGGATATCTTAGTTAAAGATAATGACTTCATGTCACTATTCATTGATATGTTAAGGGAGCTGCCATATCTGTGGGAGATAAACCACCCACATTACAAGAACCAAACAAAGAGGAAGGCAGCACTGGAGCAATTGTGTGAAATTGTGAAGCAGGTGATCCCCACGGCAGACATCACCTATTTGAAGATCTTCATTGGTGGCCTGAGGAGTACATATGTAAGGGAGCGCCAGAAAGTCCTGGATTCACAGAGATCCGGAGCAGCAGATGACATCTATGTCCCCAGGATGTGGTACTACGACAGGCTGCATTTTCTGGCAGGCCAGACTGAACCCAGGCCATCCCTCTCCAGTCTTCCTTCCACGCTTCCTTCCCCCCCGGCTGAGGCTTCTGACGCCCAACCTGGGCCTTCCAGGCAACAACATGTGGAGGAGCCCAGATTGAGCCAGGTATAGCATTCCTCTAAATATTTCTGCTTGTCCAATCAATGATGTTAGTTGGGAGTACTAATTTATGATTGTGATTGATGATGCAAAAACTAAAACCATGTCCCTTTTTCATACACAGGGACGTCTCAGCCAGGAGGTGGCCGGGCCTAGCCGGCTGCCTGATATGCCGGTCCCTCCACTCCCCCTGGAAAGAGAAAGTGGCAGGAGGAGGAGTGCCCTAGAGGAGGCTGCCAGAGGACTCTTTTGGAGAGCTACAGAGGTCCTGGGAGCACCACACACCGTGGAGGAGGACATTGCTGCCACCATTGCCTATAAAATGCAGAGGATGGAGGAGGGACAACAAGTCATGTGTGAGTCGCTCATATTGGAGGCTCTTAACAAAGGTATGAGGGGCCAAATTACATCTCAGACACACCTTTGCGAATTCACAGATGGTCCTCCTCCTCCTCCTGCAGGTCCTCCTCCTCCTTCTCCGCCAGGTCCTCCCAGTCCTTCTCCTCCTCCAGGTCCTATTCCTCCTCCTGCCACATCTCCAACAGCACAGCCACAGCCCGGAAGGAAGCGTGGAAGGAAGACCAGAAAGTGAGGGCCCTGGATGCAGTCTGGTCGGCCAAAAGATGCAGCCTCTTGTGGTACCACAGCCTGGGGACACAGATGTCATCTGCTGCTTTCCGGATCTCTGCGAATTCTGGACCAGACTGCCCTCCCTTACATATGGACTCCTCAGGCCACCAATTTTGATGTTCAAGAATTGATGTCTGCCGTGGGGGTCCCAGGCTTCGCTAATTTCTCCTGTTGATCCAGTGTTGCCTTCTTCTTTGTTTGGTTCTGAGCCCTTAATAAAGGATTTTTTGTTTGAATTATACTTGCCTATGTGTGTTTAACTTCAAAAAGGACAGTTTGTTTGTGAGGATTCAGGTACATTTCAAAAATACAATGTGAAATTAATAAGGGACACCAACAACAAACAATCTCCTTGAGATTAAATAATAAAAGATATCAATGGTGTTGTGGTAACTTGACACACAAAACACACACAAAAATAGTCTGGAGTAAAACTAAAAACAACATTAAACAAAGATCAGCCTTGGAAAAAATACAAACATAAAATCTAAACCAAAAATGGCTTAAAATTCAAAAAAAAAAAAAAAAAAAAAAAAAAAAAAAACATTCTGTCAGATGTGACAAATAACAATATATTCAGGGAATCCCAATAAAAAAACAAAAAAATACATTTGCGAGAAGTGTGTGTGAATATGAGCAGCAAAACTACTTAATTCTTGTCACATTATAAAGAAGAAGAGAGTGCGCTGTATAAACTATTTTTTACATTGCAGCGTGACGAAAGTGCTGTATCCATTGCGAACGCTAAGTTTACCAGAACGAGCTGTTCCGTGTCGGAATTTCTTCTGAGCATGCGTGGCACTTTGTGCGTCGGAACAGGCCACACACGGTCGGAATTGACGCGATCGGATTTTGTTGTCGGAAAATTTTATCTCCTGCTCTCCAACTTTGTGTGTCGGAAAATCCGATGGAAAATGTCCGATGGAGCCCACACACGGTCGGAATTTCCGACAACACGCTCCGATCGGACATTTTCCATCGGAAAATCCGACCGTGTGTACGGGGCATTAGAGGATATATACTATTAAAGGGTGAATCTAGTATATATCATCATCAGACTAAGATCAATTTTTTTTATTTAAAGAACAAACCATGTCTTCCTTCAAAAAAAATTTAATTTTAAGAACATTCGTTCGATTTTCTAATCGTTAGTGGGGTCAAAATCGACGTTCATTTTCAACCACAGTGATGGGAAAATTTGGAAATAGAAAACTTCTTGGTGAAAGGAATTTTCAGACAGTGTATGTGGTTTTCGTTCAGAAATGACATTCGTTTTAAAAACAGAATGTTAAAAACAAGTGAAAATTTCAAACATTCTTTCATTCAGCGAATGTACAAAGATTTTTCGTCTGAATATTCTCGTCTGAAAATTGACCGTGTGGCCAGCATAAGGCTCTGTACACACCTGTGCAGTTTGCTCTTGATCTGTTTCAGCAGTGCTTTTTGCTGTGCGTTTTGATTTTTGCGCACGTGATTTTGCTGCAATTTGCATTTTAGCATTTTTTTGGCCAATTTGTTGTTGGGCAGATTAAAAAAACACAAATTGCTGCAAAAACACATTACATGCTTTTCTGCAGATTCTCCATTGAAGTATATTGAACCAAAAAAGCACAGTTTTGCGTTAAAAAAAAAAGTCCCTGACCCTTTCCAAATACGCAGCGGCTGAAAAAAGCATAGGTGTGAACTTGTCCCATAGGAAACCATGTAAATGAACTGTAGTGCGTTTCTGCAAAAACATAGATGTGAACCAGGTCTAAGATGTTTAGTAACATAATGGGGTTAAAAAAAAAAAAATAGCCCTTTATAGTACAAAAAAGCAGATAATCACTACTGTAAGGGGTTCATTTTTTTACTGTAGAACTGTGAAAGTAATATTCACAGTAGCGATTATTTGCTCTTTTTGTACTATAAATGGCTCATTTTAGTTCTTTTTAACCCCATTATGTTACTGGCCGATTAATCGATTATGAAAATAGTAATCGATTAATTTCATAATCGATTAGTTGTCGATTAATCGATTAGTTGTTTTAGCCCTAGATTGTATAGTGTTTGGTAGGAATTTCAGATTGTTTGTGATATCTTGGAGGGCTCACTGAGCATTTCTCCAAAAGGGGCCTGAATCTGTGGTATAAATGTGGAAGACGTGTTTGGGTGAAGGGTGCGAGCCAACGGTCTACCGCATTTATCTTGGTATCGGTACTGATGTAATGCAAGTCTGTCCGCATAGGTACGAGCCGAGGCCTCATACAAGTCATTGATTTGGGATTGAGCCGCTAAGACCTCTGTAAGAGTCACCACCATTGGGGCGCGTTTGTGTTGGGTCTCAAGGTCTCAAAGCTTTTGCTTTGCTGAGGTTATTGCGGCTGAGCGAACCTTCTTCAAGCTGGTCCCCATCTGAATAAAGATTCCTCACAGGACAGCTTTAAGTGCTTCCCATTGTAAGGGTGGTGAGGTAGTGTCCGATGCATGATCTATTAAGAAATTAGAAATGGTTTCTGAAACCTTGTGGGAACAGTCAGAGTTTGTGAGAAGCAAATCATTCAGTCTCCACGCCCACTCCCTTGTTAGTGTCCGATATATAGGTGAGTGGTCAGACCAGACCATTGAGTCTATCTCGCATTCAGGTGACCAATCCAAACAGCTGTGGTCAAGAAGAAAATAGTCAATACGACTATAAGAGTGATGGACCTGTGAGAAGTGGGTATAGTTGCGATTTTTTGGGAACAGAACCCGCCAAATGTCGATTAGATGTAGATTGTACATAGCCCATTTGAATGCCCTTAGCTTAGTCTAAGAGTGGATCCAGGGGGGAGTTAAAATCCCTGCCTACGAATAGTTTACCTTCTGCAAATTCAGACAAGATCCTCATGTACAGCAGAGCAGATGATATTTGATTAGTGTTTAGTAGGTAAAGGTTGGCAATAGTGAATTTCGTGCCCCATAAGGAGAACTTTAGGAACACATACCTTCTCTGGGGGTCCGAGAGCTGGTCTATCAGGTCAATCGGAAGCGTTTTGTGGAAGGCAATAGAAACGCCTTTGGTTTTCTGAGAGGGGTTTGTACTGTGGAACCATCTGTTAAAGTACCTGTTGGAGAAGGAAGGGGTGGAGTTTGTGTGGAAATTAGTTTCCTGTAACAGTAACACATTGACCTGTTGTTTATGCATTTGGTAGAGGATTTGCCCTTTCTTGAACGCAGTATTGAAGCTATTTACATTGTAGGAACAAGATTTCAGGTGAGGACAAGATAGTACCATGTGGGCCATAGTAGAATGAGAAAAAGAGTCAGATTATGGATAGCAGAGGCAGGAAGAGGGAGGGGGGAACTTGTAAGGTGGCAAAAATATACCAGGACAAAACTAGGTAGGGGGGACACCTAAATAAGGAGCCTAAGGCCGCGTACACACGAGCGGACTTTTCGGCAACCAAAGTCCGACGGCCATTCCGGCGGACTTTCACCGGACTTTTGACGGACTTCCGACAGACTTTAGAATGAACGGACTTGCACACACACGGTCACACAAAAGTCTGACCGTCTAGTACGCGGTGACGTACACCAGGTCCGACGAGACTGTAAAACGGAAGTTCAATAGCTTGTGCGCCACCCGTTGGGCCCCTTCTGCTAATCTCGTGTTAGTAGAAGTTTGGTGAGAGACGGTTCGCGCTTGTGAGACTCGTATTTTTCAGATCGTTTAACTGTTGTTCAGTTTGTGCTTGTGAGGTTTGTATCTGCTTTTCAGTGCGTGTAGTTAGTTCGCATTGATATATTCATCATATTTTCAGCTCGCTCTTCACAGGCCTTGCTGTTCTTCAGTGCGTTCTGTTAAATTAGTTTTGACCAGCCAACTGTTTTGAAGCCATGTTGCGTGTACGTACTCGTCGTAGAGCTCGTGCATTGTATGTGCTTGGTGCTGTAGTTCATTTTTCAGCCCAAGCCCAGTCCATGAACAGGGCGAGGAGGAGTTCATGGACGAAGAATTGGTTGCTCCAGTGTAACCAATTCTGTCACATGCCTTTGCTCCGTGAGATCCGTGAGAATAACCCTGAGGATTTCAGAAATTTTCTCAGGATGACAGACCCCGTTTTTGACCATTTGTTGGCTTTGCTGACCCCTTATATTAGCAGGCAGGATACCTGCATGAGGCAAGCCATCACTGCGGAGCAGAGGCTAGTCGCCACGTTACGGTACTTGGCGACGGGGAGAAGCCTGCAGGACCTTAATTTCTCCACAGGCATCTCCCCCCAGGCTCCGGGGATCATTATCCCAGAGACCTGTTCTGTCATCATCCAGGTCCTGCAGAAGGACTATATTAAGGTAAGAATTTTTATCCTTTAACATCACATTTTATTGTATTTAATGTTTGCTAATGTAATGTATTTCTTTACTCAAACACTAATTACCATGATTGCAATATAGTGTGAATGTCCCATTTGTCCGTATGCATGCTGTAATATTTTAATGGTGTTTTTTGTACTGCATGCATATTAGCATTCACTAACCTACCCAGCATGCTTTGCTGGGCCCATATCCACCTAGTGTAGTCACTTAAACAATGTATTTTGTCAGCTCCATTGTATTGCTTTACCCTAAAATGTCTGCAAATGGTCTGTGTGTCCTTAAATTGATTTACAATCCCCTCCCCCCCTAAAATATCTGCAAATGGTCTGTGTGTACTTAAATTGATTTACAATCCCCCTCCCCAAAAAAATGTCTGCAAATGGTCTGTGTGTCCTTAAATTGATTTACAATCCCCTCCCCCCCAAAATGTCTGCAAACGGTCCGTGTGTCCTTAAATTGATTTACAATCCCCTCCCCCCCTAAAACGTCTGCAAATGGTCCGTGTGTCCTTAAATTGATTTACAATCTCCTCCTCCCCCCTAAAATGTCTGCAAATGGTCTGTGTGTCCTTAAATTGATTTACAATCCCCCCCCCCTAAAATTTTGCAATGTGCCATCAGAGAGGGTGATGAATCTGATAAGCGGGCCTTATATTTTAGTCTTTAAATAATACTTATTACAATTAATGTTATACTGATGCTGGGCAAGAATGTTTTTTGTGTAATGTGCTTGCAATGTTATGTGCAAAAGTACTTATATTTTTTTATTTCTTGTTTGACTCCCCAGTTTCCTTCAACGCCACAGGAATGGCAGACTGTGGCATCCCATTTTGCCACCCGTTGGGACTTTCCCAACTGTGGAGAGGCTATAGATGGGAAACACGTCCACATCATGCCACCACCCCATTTGGGGTCATACTATTTTAATTATAAGGGGTTCCATAGTATTGTCTTAATGGCGGTGGTGTCGGCATAATATGAATTTCTGTATGTGGACGTGGGGAAGAATGGCCGGATGTCGGATGGAGGAGTCTTTGCCCAGACGGATTTCTACCAGAGTCTCCAGAGTGGTGGCCTGGGATTGTCACCTGATGCGGATAATGTGGAAGGACTCCCCTTTGTCTTCATTGCAGATGAAGCCTTCGGTCTGGATGAGCACATGATGAGGCCATTCCCCCAAAGGACCCTCACCCCGGAGAGGAGGCATAGTTGTCAACAGTCCTGATCTTCCTGGGACAATCCCGATTTTGGGACCCTCGTCCCGATCGGAGGCTGTCCCGATTCGGGATTTTGCCCAGGGAAATCGGGAATATTTGCTTTTTCATTTTTGGAGCATCTGGCTTCCACAAAATGGCTTCCGGCACCGCCACTAGATCGTTCCCCCTTGTGTTCAGTGGAGAGAGGAAGGGGGCTCGATCCGTGCAGCCAATGAATCGGCTTCTCCTCTCACAATACTGAAGCCGGGGTTAGCTACACGGATCGGCCCCTCCCCTCTCCACTGGACACACAGTGCCAGCCTCTCATGCCATGTTTCTTCTGCTCTTGTCTCTGCAGCAATTTAACTTTAATGTACAGGAGGGGGGGTAAGTATATACAGGAGGAGGGGGGTTAAGTATATACAGGAGGGGGGTTAGCTATATACAGGAGGAGGGGGGGTTAGCTATATACAGGAGGAGGGGGGTTAACTATATACAAGAGGAGGGGAGTTAGCTATATACAGGAGGAGGGGGGTTAGTTATATACAGGAGGAGGGGGGTTAACTATTTACAGGAGGAGGGGGTTAACTATATACAGGAGGAGGGGGTTAACTATATACAGGAGGGGGAGTTAGCTATATACAGGAGGGGGGTTAGCTATATACAGGAGGAGGGGGGTTAACTATATACAGGAAGAGGGGGGTTAGCTATATACAGGAGGAGGGGGGTCAGCTATATACAGGAGGTGGGGGGCTTAACTATATACAGGAGGGGGAGGGTTAACTATGTACAGGAGGGGGGTTAACTATATACAGGAGGGGGTTAACTATATACAGGAGGGGGGGTTAACTATATACAGGAGGGGGGAGGGTTAACTATGTACAGGAGGGGGGTTAATTATATACAGGAGTGGGGGTTAACTTTTTTACAGGAGGGGGTTAACTATTTACAGAAGGGGGTAACTATTTACAGGAGGGGGGTTAACTATGTACAGGAGGGGTTACTATGTACAGGGGGGAACTATGTACAGGGGGTATACTATGTACAGGGGGGGTAACTATGTACAGGGGGGTAACTATGCACAGGGGGTAACTATGTACAGGGGGGTAACTAGGGGGAGAGGGGAAACTGTACAGGGGGAGGGGGTAACTACGTACGGGGGGTAACTATGGCTCTGCCTGGGACACTGATGTAAGGACTGAGGCTGGGAACAATGGTGTAAGGAACATGCGGGGAGGGACTCTGCTGGGGGAATCTGATGCAAGGAGGGACTCTGCTGGGGGCACCTGATGCAAGGACGGACTCTGCTGGGGGCACCTGATGCAAGGACGGACTCTGCTGGGGGCACCTGATGCAAGGACAGACTCTGCTGGGCAGGGCTTTTTTTCTCAAACAATAGGTGCTGGAACTTAACCACGGACCCACAAAACCCCTCCCCCTACACACACCCTCCAAATCACATCAAATAGTGAGTGTTTTCAGTCAAATTTCAGGAAAACAGTAGGAGGATCTTAAAGGGGCATTAAATACCAGGATCGCATTACATACAGAGTGCAGAGCTGTCACTTTTAAACACAGAAACCAGACTTCTGTGTTTACAATAGGGATGAGCCGAACATCCCCCGGTTCGGTTCGCACCAGAACCTGCGAACGGACCGAAAGTTTGCACGAACGTTAGAACCCCATTGACGTCTATGGGACTCGAACGTTCGAAATCAAAAGTGCTCACTTTAAAAACTAATTTGCATGGTATTGTCCTAAAAAGGGTTTGGGGAAACGGGTCCTACCCCAGGGGACATGTATCAATGCAAAAAAAACTTTTAAAAACGGACGTTTTTTCGGGAGCAGTGATTTTAATGATGCTTAAAGTAAAAAAAAAAAAAAGTGAAATATTCCTTTAAATATCGTACCTGAGGGGTGTCTATAGTATGCCTGTAAAGTGACGCGTGTTTCCCGTGTTTAGAACAGTCCCTGCACCAAATGTCATTTTTAAAGGAAAAAATCTCATTTAAAACTGCTTGTGGGTTTAATGTAATGTTGGGTCCTGGCAATATGGATGAAAATCAGTCAGACAAACGGCATGGGTACCCCCCAGTCCATTACCAGGCCCTTTGGGTCTTGTATGGATATTAAGGGGAACCCCACACCCAAATTAAAATAAGGAAAGGTGTGGGGCCACCAGGCCCTATATACTCTGAACAGCAGTATACAGGCGGTGCAAACAAGACAGGGACTGTAGGTTTGTTGTTAAGTGGAATCTCTTTGTAATTTTGAACGGGTACATTTTTAACGTGTTTAGCTCCAGCCAAAAAATCTTTTTTAAGCTTTTTGGAAAACATAGGGAAGGGTTATCACCCCTGTGACATTTGTTTTGCTGTCTTTCCTCCTCTTCAGAAGATTTCACCTCACTTTTTGTCCCAATGGATTGGAAAGCATCAGTGGAAAGGAGAAATGTTTTTCCCATATTAACTCTTACAGGAGAGAATTTCCTTTCCTAGGGGTAGATTTCATCTAACTTCCTGTTGTCTCCTTCCGTTTGCAAGTAGGAGTCGTTTGTAAGTTAGTTGTTTGAAAGTAGGGTCCTGCCCTATATACTCAGCAGAAATTTGGGCCTTAGGTGTTGCTGTGGCCACAATAATGTAAGCCCTCACAGGGCCCTGCTGTGAAATATTAGATCAAGAATTGTAATTACATGCCCCTGTTGAACAGGAGCTGAAAAATTAGGCCTTAGGCACTGGTGCTGGTGCCACAACACTGCAACCCCTCACAGACACTCTAGTTGGAACGCAGGAACGAGCCCTGCTGCAAAGTATTGCATCAAAAATTGTAATTACACGCCCCTGTTAAACAAGGGCTGAAAAATTGGGCCTTAGGCACTGGTGCTGGTGCCACAACACTGCAACCCCTCACAGACACTCTAGTTGGAACGCAGGAACGAGCCCTGCTGCAAAGTATTGCATCAAAAATTGTAATTACACGCCCCTGTTAAACAGGGGCAGAAAAAATGGGCCTTAGGCACTGGTGCTGGTGCCACAACACTGCAACCCCTCACAGACACTCTAGTTGGAATGCAGGAACGAGCCCTGCTGCAAAGTATTACATCAAAAATTGTAATTACACGCCCCTGTTAAACAGGGGCTGAAAAATTGTGCCTTAGGCACTGGTGGTGGCGCCCAGAACCAAAAATGTTCTTACAAGCTATCAGCGTGATGATTGAGGAGGAAGAGGATAATTACTCAGGGATAGTGAATCAGCATCAGCATAGGCAGTCTTTGAAGGGATCTGAGATTTCAAAAAAAATTATTCGGTTACATCAGCATCAGGTGCTTGGTAGCTGGTGGTGATCCAAGACTGATTCATTTTTATGAAGGTCAGTCGATCGACCGAGTCAGTGGACAGACGCACCCTGTGATCGGTTACCACGCCTCCAGCAGCACTGAATGTGCGTTCCGAAAGAACGCTGGATGCAGGACAGGCCAGTAGCTCAATTGCATACTGTGCAAGCTCTGGCCAGTGATCCATCCTCAAGACCCAGTAACCCAGAGGATTTTCGGTGGGAAAGGTGTCCAAGTCTGATCTTGCCCCTAGGTATTCCTGCACCATGTAAAACAGACGCTGGCGATGGTTGCTGGAACCGATCATACCTTGGGGCTGCGGACCAAAAAATTGTCTGAACGCATCGGTCAGACGGCCACCTTCTCCACCGCTCCTTCTTTGACTGACCGAAGCCTCAGCAACACGTTGTCCAGAAACAGGAGTTTGTAACCTCCCAGTCTCTGGGAACGCATTGCACAGACCTTTCTGCAAGGCCTCCCGAAGATGTTTCATCCTCTGCTCCCTCGGCGATGGCAAGATAAGGTCCGCAACCTTATCCTTGTAACGTGGATCAAGGAGGGTTGCCAGCCAGTATTGGTCCTTCTCCTTGATACCACAAATACGAGGATCCTTACGCAGGCTTTGCAGGATCAGGGAGGCCATGCAGTGTAGGTTTGCTGAGGCATTCGGTCCGGAGTCCTCTGGGTCACTAAGGACGACATGGTCCGCAGCCACCTCCTCCCAGCCACGTACAAGTCCATGTGTTTCTTGGGACTGATCCCTTAAAGACTGCTGCTGATGCTGAGTGCCAGGCTCCACCTCCATACTGACACAATCTTCCTCCTCCTCCTCCTCCTCATCCTCTTCCTGTGTGATCGGCGGGCACGCAGGAACACTGTCTGGATAAAGGGGGCCTTGAGAGCTAAGGAAGTCCTCCTCTTCCTGCCTCTGTTCTGCCTCAAGTGCCCTGTCCATTATTCCACGCAGCGTGTGCTCCAACAGGTGGACAAGGGGGACAGTGTCACTGATGCATGCACTGTCACTGCTCACCATCCTCGTGGCCTCCTCAAATGGTGACAGGACAGTGCATGCATCCCTGATCATGGCCCACTGGCGTGGGGAAAAAAAACAAGCTCCCCTGACCCTGTCCTGGTGCCATAGTCGCACAGGTACTCATTGATGGCCCTCTGCTGCGTGTGCAGCCACTGCAGCATGGCCAAAGTTGAGTTCCACCTGGTGGGCATGTCACAGATTAGGCGGTTCTTGGGCAGGTTAAACTCCTTTTGGAGGTCCGTCAGCCGAGCACTGGCATTATATGACCGGCGGAAATGCACACAGACTTTCCTGGCCTGCCTCAGGACATCCTGTAAGCCCGGGTACCTGCCCAAGAACCGCTGCACCACCAAGTTAAGGACGTGAGCCAAACAGGGCACATGGGTCATTTGTCCCTGTCGGAGGGCAGAGAGGAGGTTGGTGCCATTGTCGCAAACCACCGTTCCTGCCTTAAGTTGGCGTGGCGTCAACCACCTCTGAACCTGCCCCTGCAGAGCTGACAGAACCTCTGCCCCAGTGTGGCTCCTGTCCCCCAAGCACACCAGCTCAAGCACCGCATGGCATCTTTTGGCCTGCGTACTTGCGTAGCCCCTTGAACGACTACGGAGCACCGCTGGTTCCGAGGAAGAGGCCATGGAGGAAGAAGAAGAGGAGGGGGTGGAGGAGAGAGGTGTGTCACAATCATTAGCATTTTGGAGGCGTGGTGGCGGAACAACCTCCAACACTACTGCACCTTGTCCTGCATCCTTCCCAGCTGCCAGCAGAGTCACCCAATGCGCCGTGAAACTTAGGTAACGTCCCTGTCCATGCCTGCTGGACCATGAGTCAGCGGTAATATGCACCTTACCGCTGACCGCCCTGTCCAGCGAGGCATGGACATTGCCTTCCACATGCTGGTAGAGAGCCGGAATCGCCTTCCGTGAGAAAAAGTGGCATTTGGGTACCTGCCACTGAGGAACCGCACATTCCACAAACTCACGGAAGGGGGCAGAGTCTACCAACTGAAAAGGCAGCAGTTGAAGTGCTAGCAATTTTGCCAAGCTAGCATTCAACCGCTGGGCATGTGGATGGCTGGGAGCAAACTTCTTTCGGCGGTGCAGCAGCTGGGGCAGGGAAATTTGCCTGGTACAATCTGACGTCGGTGTACCAAAATCAGATTGCCCACAAGTACTTGGCTGTGACACACCTAATTCTACACCTTCATTCCTCTCAGTGCAGGTCTCAGAGAGGACTGAAGGTCTAGTGGGGTTGGAAATCTCAGCTGATGAGGAGCAAGGAGAGGTCCTCTTTGTTCTTTGGTGTGGGTCTTTTAGATACGCTTGCCAACGAACTGCATGGCAGGTCAACATATGTCTGGTCAAGCATGTGGTACCCAAGCGGGAGATGTTTTGGCCACGCGAGATACGCTTGAGACATATGTTGCAAATAGCAGCGGTGCGATCTGATGCACTCGTCTCAAAAAAGGCCCACACCAAAGAACTTTTGAATAACGCGCAGAGACTGCAGCGCCCTGCACATGTGGAGCTTTGGGGTGTGATGCAGTCAATGTGCTGCCCTTAGGCTGGCATCCTGCCTCGTTGGTGATGTGCCGCCTCCTCCTCCTCCTCCTCCTCCTCTCTCCTGTCAGGCACCCACGTTGAGTCAGTGACCTCATCATCCCCTCCCTCCTCATCACTGGAGCAAACCTGGCAGTATGCTCCAGCAGGGGGAGCATGACTGCCAGATTGCTGTCCTTCTTGGGCACCCCCTCTGTCCTTGCTCATGTTACTGCCTTCATCGAGCTCAGTATCATCATCAGAGCCTTCCAAATGCTGGGCATCCTCCTGGAGCATGTACCCAACACTGTGGTCAAACAGTTCGAGGGACTCCTCAGGAGGACATGGTGGGGCTAGGGAAGGAGTCACTGATGACATTGAGCCGAGGGAAGAGGCCGCTGCTTTGCCAGACAAAGTACCCTGGGCATGGGTGAGAGAGGATGAGGAGGATGAGGACGGCTTGGTCATCCACTCGACCAAGTCTTCCGCATGTTGCGGCTCAACATGGCCAGCTGCCGAAAAAAAGGCCAAGCGTGTCCCATGGCCACGTGCTGATGAGGATGCACCATCTCCACGACCAGCACTAGACACAGAGCCTGTTTGCCCTCTCTTATTGGCTTGTGACTGTCTGCCTCTCCTTCTTGGCCTTCCAGACATACTAATGGCCTGTAGCTGCACTAAGCTGGGATATATATATATATATATATATATATATATATATATATATATATATATGTACTGATACTGCAGCTAGCAAAATCAACTGCCTGCCTGTAGTATGAGAACACCACCAACCTTCTACAGGTAGCTTTAGCTGAACACTGTGAGGTGGACGCACCCCACTAACTTGTAGGTTTAGCTGAACACTGTGAGCAGGACGCACTGCACTAACTGTAAATAGTCTAGCTGCCTGACTGTGGTACTAATAGGATCAAAAGAACACCAGCAATTTTCTTCAGGTAGCTGTATTTACTGTAACAAGACAAGCCTGCCTGTCAGTAAGAAGATAACAGAAACGGATCTAGCTGAACACTGTGAGCAGGACGCACCCCACTAGCTTGTAGGTTTAGCTGAACACTGTGAGGTGGACGCACCCCACTAACTTGTAGGTTTAGCTGAACACTGTGAGCAGGACGCACCCCACTAACTTGTAGGTTTAGCAGAACACTGTGAGCAGGACGCACTGCACTAACTGTAAATAGTCTAGCTGCCTGACTGTGGTACTAATAGGATCAAAAGAACACCAGCAATTTTCTTCAGGTAGCTGTATTTACTGTAACAAGACAAGCCTGCCTGTCAGTAAGAAGATAACAGAAACGGATCTAGCTGAACACTGTGAGCAGGACGCACCCCACTAGCTTGTAGGTTTAGCTGAACACTGTGAGGTGGACGCACCCCACTAACTTGTAGGTTTAGCTGAACACTGTGAGCAGGACGCACCCCACTAACTTGTAGGTTTAGCAGAACACTGTGAGCAGGACGCACTGCACTAACTGTAAATAGTCTAGCTGCCTGACTGTGGTACTAATAGGATCAAAAGAACACCAGCAATTTTCTTCAGGTAGCTGTATTTACTGTAACAAGACAAGCCTGCCTGTCAGTAAGAAGATAACAGAAACGGATCTAGCTGAACACTGTGAGCAGGACGCACCCCACTAGCTTGTAGATTTAGCTGAACACTGTGAGGTGGACGCACCCCACTAACTTGTAGGTTTAGCTGAACACTGTGAGCAGGACGCACCCCACTAACTTGTAGGTTTAGCAGAACACTGTGAGCAGGACGCACTGCACTAACTGTAAATAGTCTAGCTGCCTGACTGTGGTACTAATAGGATCAAAAGAACACAAGCAATTTTCTTCAGGTAGCTGTATTTACTGTAACAAGACAAGCCTGCCTGTCAGTAAGAAGATAACAGAAATGGATCTAGCTGAACACTGTGAACAGGACGCACCCCACTAGCTTGTAGGTTTAACTGAACACTGTGAGGTGGACGCACCCCACTAACTTGTAGGTTTAGCTGAACACTGTGAGCAGGACGCACCCCAACGCACCCCACTAACTTGTAGGTTTAGCAGAACACTGTGAGCAGGATGCACTGCACTAACTGTAAATAGTCTAGCTGCCTGACTGTGGTACTAATAGGATCAAAAGAACACAAGCAATTTTCTTCAGGTTACTGTATTTACTGTAACAAGACAAGCCTGCCTGTCAGTAAGAAGATAACAGAAACGGATCTAGCTGAACACTGTGAGCAGGACGCACCCCACTAACTTGTAGGTTTAGCAGAACACTGTGAGCAGGACACTCTGCACTAAATGTAAATAGTCTAGCTGCCTGACTGTGGTACTAATAGGATCAAAAGAACACCAGTAATTTTCTTCAGGTAGCTTTATATACTGTAACAAGACAAGCCTGCCTGTCAGTAAGAAGAGAACAGGAACGGATCTAGCTGAACACTGTGAGCAGGATGCACTGCACTAAATGTAAATAGTCTAGCTGCCTGACTGTGGTACTAATAGGATCAAAAGAACACCAGTAATTTTCTTCAAAATACTGTAACAAGACAAGCCTGCCTGTCAGTAGGAAGATAACAGGAACGGATCTAGCTGAACACTGTGAGCAGGACGCACTGCACTAAATGTAAATAGTCTAGCTGCCTGACTGTGGTACTAATAGGATCAAAAGAACACCAGTAATTTTCTTCAAAATACTGTAACAAGACAAGCCTGCCTGTCAGTAAGAAGATAACAGGAACGGATCTAGCTGAACACTGTGAGCAGGACGCAGTGCACTAAATGTAAATAGTCTAGAAGATAACAGGAACAGATCTAGCTAAACTGAATACAGTGTATATATATATATATATATATATATATATATATATATATATATATGCAACACCTGGGATGCATATATATAGACAATACACTTTAAGTGCAGCTAACTGACTGACTGTCCTGCCTAATCTAGCTAACTCAAATGAAATGACACTGTCTCTCTCTCTCTCTATTTCTCAGCACACCGGAACACACTGCACAGGGCCGCCGTGCAGCCGGCCTTATATAGTGTGGGGCGTGTACTAAATCCCCTGAGCCATAATTGGCCAAAGCCTGCTTGGCTTTGGCCAATTACGGCTCTCTGTTAAGGCGGCGCTGTGATTGGCCAAGCATGCGGGTAATAGTGTATGCTTGGCCAATCATCAGCAAGCAATGCACTGCGATGCCGCAGTGAATTATGGGCCATGACGCGCCACACGAATTTGGCGCGAACGGCCCATATCGTTCGCAATTCGACGAACGATCGAACAGCCGATGTTCGAGTCGAACATGGGTTCGACTCGAACACGAAGCTCATCCCTAGTTTACAAGTGATTGTGGTGAGCAGGCACCAAAGGTCTGAGCCAGAGGTGGTGGAACTGAGTTCCACCAAGTTCCCCCTGAAAAAAAGCCCTGCTGCTGGGGCACCTGATGCAAGGACGGACTCTGCTGGGGGCACCTGATGCAAGGACTGACTCTGCTGGGGGCACCTGATGCAAGGACGGACTCTGCTGGTGGCACCTGATGCAAGGACGGACTCTGCTGGGGGCACCTGATGCAAGGACGGACTCTGCTGGTGGCACCTGATGCAAAGATGGGCTCTGCTGGTGGCACCTGATGCAAGGACAGACTCTGCTGGGGACACCTGATGCAAGGACAGACTCTGCTGGGGACACCCGATGCAAGGACGGACTCTGCTGGGGGCACCTGATGCAAAGATGGGCTCTGCTGGTGGCACCTGATGCAAGGACAGACTCTGCTGGGGACACCTGATGCAAGGACAGACTCTGCTGGGGACACCTGATGCAAGGAAGGACTCTGCTGATGGCAGGCGACGTGGCTAGTGACACGCTCAGGGATCCCACTGATTCGGCATTATGGTGAGTTGAATGATATCATTTTATATTACAATGTAATAATAGAAATAATGCACTTCAATCATCCTGACACCATAACAATCATGGTGCCGGGATGATTGAAGCGCTAACACCAGGTGTTTGGAGTATCTTTATCCGCTGATTGTTAAACTTTCTAGAATACACATATTTCTATTGTTGTGTAGGATCTGGGGCTGCTCTCCCTTCATTCCTCCCTCCCCCTTTCCCTCTCCATCCCTCATTCATCTCAGACTCTAACCATACCCCCTTGGAGCCATGCCCATTTAAGCCACGCCCACTATTTCCCGTAAACCATGCCCATGTTTCACCGCGACGGGCTTCGCGCGCCGCAGTTTTCTTTTTTTGCAATGCCACACCTACAAATGCATGCCCCACACCCTAATTATTATACAGCTCCGCCTACAGCCAAAAAAGTGTCCCACAAATTTTTTTTGCAATGCCAGCAACTATGGAGGAGGGTATTTAACTTCCAGCTGGCCAGAGCGAGATGTGTTGTGGAGAATGCCTTCAGGATCATGGCCAGCTGTTTCCGACTGTTTCAGACAGCTATCCACATGGCGGAATACAAACTAAATCACCTTGTCCTAGCGTGCTGCATCCATGCACACTTTATACTTATACAGAATCCTCTGATGGGCCTGGATACTGGCCGTACTGGCTTGGCCCCCCAAAGCACCTGTCATGTTCGGGATCAAAACGTTGATTATTTCATGGGTAGGGGGGCCATTGCAATGCCAGACAATCTCTAATTTTTTTGAATAAAAAATATTGATCAGATAAAATCTAGAATTGTATTTATTGCTTGCCTTTCTTTTTGGCTGTCTCCTAGGTTATCCTAGTGCACTTGTAGTGCCAAGTGTATTTTCCTTTAGTAAATAAGTCCTATTGTCACTGTAAACACCAAATAACTTCCAAAACTGATATTGAGCATTGAAAGAAGAAGCCACACATCTTGTTGTTTAATAACAGATGTTTTTAATCTGTGCACATTCACATGTGCGTTTGTGAAAATGTTATGATTTCAAATAGATATAATTTTTATTTTAAAAAATTTAATTTTTATTTGTATAAAAAATATTTTTTCTTTAGAAAATCTTTAGAATAACCAGGCCTCAAGTTTTGAATTGTTTTTTTTTTTAACAAACAGGCCTCTTTTTTTTTTTTTTTTTTTTTAACAAGCAGGCCTCTTTTTTTTTTTGCAATTTTTAACAACAACCAGGCCTCTATATATTTTTTATTTATTTTTTTTTTTTTTTTACAAAATTTTTTTAGAAACAACCCTAAAATCTTTAAAAAAGTCAAAGCCCAAAATGGGGTCAGCAAAACAGGAAATGAAGAACATGATCAATGTTTTTTTGTGAAAAAGTTTTTTAGATTCTCCCCAAAACATCGATCATGTTCTTCATTCATCGATCATGTCCCCTCCTCCTCCTCCTCCTCCTGCGACAAGTCAACCACCAAAGCCCTAGCCTACAAGGAAGGCTGCAGGGAAGGGTGCAGGCCAGCGTGGAGGGAAGGCTGGAACGAAGAGAAGAAAGTGATGACCTGGCTTTAGTCTGATCTGACAGAAGACGCAGGCTGGTGTAGTACCACAGCCTGGGGACATATATGTCATCTACTGCTGCTCTAGATCTCTGTGATTCCTGGAACAGATTGTGCTCCCTATTATATGGACTCCTCAAGATCCCAATTTTCTTTTCCACAGACTTGATGTGTGCCCTGGGGCCAAAAGTCTTCACAAATTCCAAAAATTTCTCAAGCGTTGACTTCATCTTTATTTTGTTAAACATAATAAATGGATATTTTATTTTATGAAAATACTTGCTTATGTGTTTTTATTATTAACATCATTTTTTTTATAGAGAATGTAACAAGGGACAACAACCTCCTTGAGGTTCCAAAAAAAAATATATATATATATAATGTTCTTGTGGTAACTTTACAAAAAAAAAAAAATATATATATACAAAAATAAGTTTCTTTGTGGTAACTTTACACCAAAAATAAAAATATATATGGAGATAAATATAAAATAATTTTGTAACAATACTAAAAAATGATCTTGATGAAATAAAAAATAATAAAAGATGACTCCAAAAAACAATTGTGTAAACATTAGTATGGAGATATGGCTTTTAAAAAAAACAATATAATTCATGAGATCAAGATAAATAATCCAGAAATAAGTTTGTGAGAACTCTGTGTGAATATGAACAGCAAAAACAACTTTGTTCTTCTAGCATTATAAAGAAGACAATAATGCGCTGCATTAAACACAGAATTTGCAGCGTGAGGAATGTGCTACCTACAATACATACAGTAGTTTTACCAGACCGAGCGCTTAAGTTTCGTACTTGCTTCAGAGCATGCATCGTTTTTTGTCCGTCGGACTAGCATACAGACGAGCGGATTTCTCGATAGGAACTGGGTCCGGCGGAGTTACGACGTAAAGATTTGAAGCATGTTTCAAATCTAAAGTCCGTCAGATTTTCAACTGGAAAAGTCTGCTGAAGGTCCGATGAAGCCCACACACGATCGGATTGTCCGATAGAAAAGTCCGCTCGTGTGTACGCTGCATAACAAATCTAAGGGGTACGCGAAAACTGGACACCACGTGAAAAATAACGTATGAAGGCACAGTTCGTGCCAGGCCTATTTAGGGTGGGACGTCGAGGTGGAGAATCTGAGCCGTGAGCCCAGTAGCATAACAGGCATATGTAGTTTAACTGAGCCACATCAGTGTAACAAAACATTTAAAAAGCAGAACACACTAAAGATCGTCTGTGAAGGAGGGTGGCAGTCCGTGTGGGCAAATGTCTCCACACAAGCCCGCCCTCTCTCCCCCCATAGAGGAGACATCAATCCGTGAAATAACATCATGGGGGGGAAGTAAACATTTTCAAGATATGCTATCCATAGACCCCAACAGGGGCCCCGGAAACAAATCTGTGTAGTAATACTGAAATCAGTAACAATATATATAGTATATAGTATAGTATACGGAGAGTAGGGATGAGCTTCGTGTTCGAGTCGAACCCATGTTCGACCAATCGTCGAATTGCGAACGATATGGCGCGTCACGGCCCATAATTCACTGCGGCATCGCAGTGCATTGCTGGCTGATGATTGGCCAAGCATGCACTATGACCCGCATGCTTGGCGCTGGCTGATGATTGGCCAAGCATGCACTATGACCCGCATGCTTGGCCAATCACAGCGCCGTCAGTAGAGAGAGCTGTAATTGGCCAAAGCCAGGGTGGCTTTGGCCAATTATGGCTCAGGGGGTTTAGAACACGCCCCACACTATATAAGGCCGCCTGCACGGCGGCCCTGTGTAGTGTGTTCCGGCGTGCTGAGAGATAGAGAGAGAGAGAGACAGTGTCATTTCATTTGAGTTAGATAGATTAGGCAGGACAGTCAGTCAGTTAGCTGCACTTACAGTGTTTTGTGTATATATATGCATCCCAGGTGTTGCATATATATATATATATATATATACACTGTATTCAGTTTAGCTAGATCTGTTCCTGTTATCTTCTAGACTATTTACATTTAGTGCACTGCGTCCTGCTCACAGTGTTCAGCTAGATCCGTTCCTGTTATCTTCTTACTGACAGGCAGGCTTGTCTTGTTACAGTATTTTGAAGAAAATTACTGGTGTTCTTTTGATCCTAGGTGTTGTATATATATATATATATATATATATATATATACACTGTATTCAGTCCTGTGTAGTGTGTTCCGGCGTGCTGAGAGATAGAGAGAGAGAGAGACAGTGTGATTTCATTTGAGTTAGATAGATTAGACAGGACAGTCAGTCAGTTAGCTGCACTTACAGTGTTTTGTGTACATATATATGCATCCCAGGTGTTGTATATATATATATATATATATATATATATATATATATATATATACACTGTATTCAGTTTAGCTAGATCCGTTCCTGTGTTCCTGTTATCTTCCTACTGACAGGCAGGCTTGTCTTGTTACAGTATTTACAGCTACCTGAAGAAAATTGCTGGTGTTCTTTTGATCCTATTAGTACCACAGTCAGGCAGCTAGACTATTTACAGTTAGTGTAGTGCGTCCTCCTCACAGTGTTCAGCTAAAGCTACAAGTTAGTTTAGTGCGACCTCTGCACAGTGTTCAGCTAAAGCTACAAGTTAGTGTAGTGCGTCCTCCTCACAGTGTTCAGCTAAAGCTACAGGTTAGTTTAGTGTGACCTCTGCACAGTGTTCAGTTAAAGCAACAAGTTAGTGTAGTGCGTCCTCCTCACAGTGTTCAGCTAAAGCTACAAGTTAGTGTAGTGCGTCCTCCTCACAGTGTTCAGCTAAAACTACAAGTTAGTGTAGTGCGACCTCTGCACAGTGTTCAGCTAAAGCTACAAGTTATTTTAGTGCAACCTCTGCACAGTGTTCAGCTAAAGCTACAAGTTAGTATAGTGCGTGCTCTGAACAGTGTTCATCTAAAGCTACAAGTTAGTGTAGTGCGTCCTCCTCACAGTGTTCAGCTAAAGCTACAAGTTAGTGTAGTGCATCCTCCTCACAGTGTTCAGCTAAAGCTACAGGTTAGTTTAGTGTGACCTCTGCACAGTGTTCAGCTAAAGCTACAAGTTAGTGTAGTGTGTCCTCCTCACAGTGTTCAGCTAAAACTACAAGTTAGTGTAGTGCGACCTCTGCACAGTGTTCAGCTAAAGCTACAAGTTAGTGTAGTGCGTCCTCTGAACAGTGTTCATCTAAAGCTACAAGTTAGTGTAGTGCGTCCTCTGAACAGTGTTCATCTAAAGCTACAAGTTAGTGTAGAGCGTCCTCTGCACAGTGTTCAGCTAAATCTACAAGTTAGTGTCGTGCGTCCTCTGCACAGTGTTCAGCTAAAGCTACCTGGAGAAGGTTGGTGGTGTTTTCCTGATCCTATCACTACCACAGGCAGCTAAAGTATTTACACGTTAGTGTAGTGCGACCTCTGCACAGTGTTCAGCTAAAGCTACCTGTAAAAGGTTGGTGGTGTTTTCCTGATCCTATCACTACCGCAGGCAGCTAAAGTATTTACACGTCAGTGTAGTGCGACCTCTGCACAGTGTTCAGCTAAAGCTACCTGTAGAAGGTTGGTGGTGTTTTCCTGATTCTATCACTACCGCAGGCAGCTAAAGTATTTACACTTTAGTGTAGTGCGACCTCTGCACAGTGTTCAGCTAAAGCTACCTGTAGAAGGTTGGTGGTGTTTTCCTGATCCTATCACTACCACAGGCAGCTAAATTATTTACACGTTAGTGTAGTGGGACCTCTGCACTGTTCAGCTAAAGCTACCTGTAGAAGGTTGGTGGTGTTTTCCTGATCCTATCACTACCGCAGGCAGCTAAAGTATTTACACGTTAGTGTAGTGCGACCTCTGCACAGTGTTCAGCTAAAGATACCTGTAGAAGGTTGGTGTTTTCCTGATCCTATCACTACCGCAGGCAGCTAAAATATTTACACGTTAGTGTAGTGCGACCTCTGCACAGTGTTCAGCTAAAGCTACCTGTAGAAGGTTGGTAGTGTTTTCCTGATCCTATCACTACCACAGGCAGCTAAATTATTTACACGTTAGTGTAGTGCGACCTCTGCACTGTTCAGCTAAAGCTACCTGTAGAAGGTTGGTGGTGTTTTCCTGATCCTTTCACTACCGCAGGCAGCTAAATTATTTACACAGTAGTGTAGTGCAACCTCTGCACAGTGTTCAGCTAAAGCTACCTGTAGAAGGTTGGGGGTGTTCTCATACTGTAGGCAGGCTGTTGATTTTGCTAGCTGCAGTATCAGTATATATATATATATATGTATATATATATATATATATATATATATATATATATATATATATATATCCCAGCTTAGTGCAGCTACAGGCCATTAGTATGTCTGGAAGGCCAACAAGGAGAGGCAGACAGTCACAAGCCAATAAAAGAGGGCAAACAGGCTCTGTGTCTAGAGGCAATGGTGCTGGTGCATCCTCATTAGCACGTGGCCGTGGGACACACTTGGCCTTTTTTTCGGCAGCTGGCCATGTTGAGACGCAACATGCGGAAGACTTGGTCGAGTGGATGACCAAGCCGTCCTCATCCTCCTCATCCTCCCTCACCCATGCTCAGGGTACTATGTCTGGCAAAGCAGCTGCCAACGCGGCCTCTTCCCTCGGCTCAATGGCATCAGTGACTCCTTCCCTAGCCCCACCATGTCCTCCTGAGGAGTCCCTCGAACTGTTTGACCACAGTGTTGGTGCATGCTCCAGGAGGATGCCCAGGGTTTAGAAGGCTCTGATGATGATACTGAGCTAGATGAAGGCAGTAACGTGAGCACGGACAGAGGGGGTGACCAAGTAGGACAGCAATCTGGCAGTCATGCTCCCCCTGCTGCAGCATACTGCCAGGTTTGCTCCAGTGATGAGGAGGAAGGGGATGATGAGGTCACTGACTCAACGTGGGTGCCTGATAGGAGAGAGGAGGAGGAGGCACATCACCAACGAGGCAGGATGCCCTCTAGGGGCCAGCCTAAGGGCAGCAAACTGATTGCAGCACACCGCAAAGCTCCGCATGTGCAGGGCGCTGCTGTCTCTGCGCGTTATTCCAAAAGTTCTTTGGTGTGGGCCTTTTTTGAGACGAGTGCATCAGATCGCACCACTGCTATTGCAACATATGTCTCAAGCGTATCTCGCGTGGCCAAAACATCTCCCGCTTGGGCACCACATGCTTGACCAGACATATGTTGACCTGCCATGCAGTTCATTGGCAAGCATATCTAAAAGACCCACACCAAAGAACAAAGAGGACCTCTCCTTGCTCCTCATCAGCTGAGATCTCCAACCCCACTATACCTTCAGTCCTCTCTGAGACCTGCACTGAGAGGAATGAAGGTGTAGAATTAGGTGTGTCACAGCCAAGTACTTGTGGGTAATCTGCTTTCGGTACACCGATGGCAGATTGTACCAGGCAAATTTCCCTGCCCCAGCTGCTGCACTGCCGAAAGAAGTTCGCTCCCAGCCATCTACATGCCCAGCAGTTGAATGCTAGCTTGGCAAAATTGCTAGCACTTCAACTGCTACCTTTTCAGTTGGTAGACTCTGCCCCCTTCTGTGAGTTTGTGGAATGTGCAGTTCCTCAGTGGCAGATACCCAAACGCCACTTTTTCTCACAAAAGGCGATTCCAGCTCTCTACCGGCATGTGGAAGGCAATGTCTTGGCCTCGCTGGACAGGGAGGTCAGCGGTAAGGTGCATATTACCGCTGACTCATGGTCCAGCAGGCATGGACAGGGACTTTACCTAAATTTCACGGCGCATTGGGTCACTCTGCTGGCAGCTGGGAAGGATGCAGGACAAGGTGCAGTAGTGTTGGAGGTTGTTCCGCCACCACGCCTCCAAAATGCCACTACTAATGATTGTGACACACCTCTCTCCTCCACCCCCTCCTCTTCTTCTTCCTCCATGGCCTCTTCCTGTGCTTTGTCCTCGGAACCAGTGGTGCTCCATAGGCATTCAAGGGGCTACAAAAGTACGCAGGCCAAAAGATGCCATGCGGTGCTTGAGCTGGTGTGCTTGGGGGACAGGAGCCACACTGGGGCAGAGGTTCTGTCAGCTCTGCAGGGGCAGGTTCAGAAGTGGTTGATGCCACGCCAACCTAAGGCAGGAATGGTGGTTTGTGAAAATGGCACCAACCTCCTCTCCGCCCTCCGACAGGGACAAATGACCCATGTGCCCTGTTTGGCTCATGTCCTTAACTTGGTGGTGCAGCAGGTTCTTGGGCAGGTTACAGGATGTCCTGAGGCAGGCCAGGAAAGTCTGTGTGCATTTCTGCCGGTCATATAATGCCAGTGCACGGCTGGCAGACCTCCAAAAGGAGTTTAACCTGCCCAAGAACCGCCTAATCTGTGACATGCCCACCAGGTGGAACTCAACGTTGGCCATGCTGCAGCAGCTGCACACGCAGCAGAGGGCCATCAATGAGTACCTGTGCGACTATGGCACCAGGACAGGGTCAGGGGAGCTTGTTTTTTTTTCCCCACGCCAGTGGGCCATGATCAGGGATGCATGCACTGTCCTGTCACTATTTGTGGAGGCCACGAGGATGGTGAGCAGTGACAGTGCATGCATCAGTGACATTGTCCCCCTTGTCCACCTGTTGGAGCACACGCTGCATGGAATAATGGACAGGGCACTTGAGGCAGAACAGAGGCAGGAAGAGGAGGACTTCTTTAGCTCTCAAGGCCCCCTTTATCCAGACAGTGTTCCTGCATGCCCGCCGATCACACAGGAAGAGGATGAGGAGGAGGAGGAGGAGGAGGAAGAGGAGGAAGATTGTGTCAGTATGGAGGTGGAGCCTGGCACTCAGCATCAGCAGCAGTCTTTAAGGGATCAGTCCCAAGAAACACATGGACTTGTACAGGGCTGTCGTCCTTAGTGACCCAGAGGACTCTGGACCGAATGCCTCAGCAAACCTATGCTGCATGGCCTCCCTGATCGTGCAAAGCCTTCATAAGGATCCTCGTATTCGTGGTATCAAGGAGAAAGACCAATACTGGCTGGCAACCCTCCTTGATCCACGTTACAAGGGTAAGGTTGCTGACCTTATCTTGATGTCGCAGAGGGAGCAGAGGATGAAACATCTTCGGGAGGCCTTGCAGAAAGGTCTGTGCAACGTGTTCCCAGAGACTGGGAGGTTACAAACTCCTGTTTCTGGACAACATGTTGCTGAGGCTTCGGTCAGTCAAAGAAGGAGCGGTGGAGAAGGTGGCTGTCTGACCGATGCGTTCAGACAATTTTTTAGTCCGCAGCCCCAAGGTATGATCGGTTCCAGCAACCATCGCCAGTGTCTGTTTTACATGGTGCAGGAATACCTAGGGGCAAGATCTGAGTTGGACACCTTTCCCACCGAAAATCCTCTGGGTTACTGGGTCTTGAGGATGGATCACTGGCCAGAGCTTGCACAGTATGCAATTGAGCTACTGGCCTGTCCTGCATCCAGCATTCTTTCGGAACGCACATTCAGTGCTGCTGGAGGCTTTGTAACCGATCACAGGATGCGTCTTTCCACCGACTCGATCGATTGACTGACCTTCATAAAAATGAATCAGTCTTGGATCACCACCAGCTACCAAGCACCTGATGCTGATGTAACCGAATATTTTTTTTTTAAATGTCAGATCCCTTCAAAGACTGCCTATGCTGATGCTGAGTGACTATCCTGTTATGCTGAGTAATTATCCTCTTCCTCCTCAATGATCATGCTGATAGCTTGTAAGAACATTTTTGGTTCTGGGCGCTGCCACCAGTGCCTAAGGCCCAATTTTTAAGCCCCTATTTAACAGGGGAGTTAACAATTTTTGATGCAATACTTTGCAGCAGGGCTCTTTCCTGCGTTCCAACTAGAGTATCTGTGAGGGGTTGCAGTGTTGTGGCACCAGTGCCTAAGGCCCAATTTTTCAGCCCCTGTTCAACAGGGACATGTAATTAGAATGCTTGATCTAATATTTCCTGCGTTCCAACTAGAGTATCTGTGAGGGGTTGCAGTGTTGTGGCACCAGTGCCTAAGGCCCAATTTTTCAGCCCCTGTTTAACAGGGGCGTGTAATTACAATTTTTGATGCAATACTTTGCAGCAGGGCTCGTTCCTGCATTCCAACTAGAGTATCTGTGAGGGGTTGCAGTGTTGTGGCACCAGCACCAGTGCCTAAGGCCCAGTTTTTCAGCCCCTGTTTAACAGGGGCATGTAATTACAATTTTTGATGCAATACTTTGCAGCAGGGCTCATTCCTGCGTTCCAACTATAGTATCTGTGAGGGGTTGCAGTGTTGTGGCACCAGCACCAGTGCCTAAGGCCCAATTTTTCAGCCCCTGTTCAACAGGGACATGTAATTAGAATTCTTGATCTAATATTTCACAGCAGGGCCCGTTTCTGCGCCCACCAAGATTAACTGTGAGGACTTACAGTGTTGTGGCACCAACACCACCACCACCAAAGGCCCAATTTTTCAGCCCTTGTTCAACAGGGGCATGTAATTACAATTCTTGATCGAATATTTCACAGCAGGGCCCGTTTCTGCGCCCACCAAGATTAACTGTGAGGACTTACAGTGTTGTGGCACCAGCACCAACACCACCACCAAAGGCCCAATTTTTCAGCCCCTGTTCAACAGGGGCATGTAATTACAATTCTTGATCTAATATTTCACAGCAGGGCCCGTTCCAGCGCCCACTAAGTGTAACTGTGAGGACTTATAGTGTTGTGGCAACAGCACCACCACCACCATCACCAAAGGCCCAATTTTTCTGGCCCTGTTCAACAGGGGCATGTAATTACAATTCTTGATCTAATATTTCACAGCAGGGCCCTGTGAGTGCTTACAGTGTTGAGGCCACAACAACACCTAAGGCCCAAATTTCTGCTGAGTATATAGAGCAGGCCCCTACTTTTAAACATCCAACTTACAAACGACTCCTACTTGCAAGGAGACAATAGGAAGTGAGATGAAATCTACCCCATAGGAAGGGAAATTCTCTCCTGTAAGAGTTAATATGGGAAAAACTTTTCTCCTTTCCACTGATGCTTTATCACCAATCCTTGTTTCACTAAAAACCCCAAATTTCCAAAAAACATTTGTCATTGGGACAAAAAGTGAGGTGAAATCTTCTGAAGAGGAGGAAAGACAGCAAAACAAATGTTACAAATTGGTGATCCTTCCCTATGTTTTCCAAAAAGCTTAAAAACAGATTTTTTGGCTGGAGCTACACTTTAAAAATGTACCAGTTCAAAATTACAAACAGATTCTACTTAACAACAAACCTACAGTCCCTGTCTTGTTTGCACCACCTGTATACTGCTGTTCAGAGTATATAGGGCCTGGGGGCCCCACGCCTTTCCTTTTTTTAATTTGGGTGCGGGATTCCCCTTAATAACCATACAGGACCCAAAGGGCCTGGTAATGGACTTGGAGGGTACCCATGCCGTTTGTCTCACTGATTTTCATCCATATTGCCAGGACCCGACATTACATTAAAGCCGCAAGCAGTTTTAAATGACTTTTTTTCCTTTAAAAATGTCATTTTGTGCAGGGACTGTTCTAAGCACGGGAAACACGCGCCACTTTACAGGAATACTATAGACACCCCCCAGGTACGATATTTAAAGGAATATTTCACTTTTATTTTTTTTACTTTAAGCATCATTAAAATCACTGCTCCCGAAAAAAATTTTTAAAAGTTTTTTTTGCATTGATACATGTCCCCTGGGGCAGGACCTGGGAACCCAAACCATTTTTAGGACAATACCATGCAAATTAGCCTTTAAAATTTGTACTTTTGATTTCGAACATTCGAGTCCCATAGACGTCAATGGGGTTCTAACGTTCGTGCAAATTTTAGGTCCGTTTGCAGGTTCTGGTGCGAACCGAACCGGGGAGTGTTCGGCTCATCCCTAACGGAGAGCTAGAGGTGTCCACGTGGATAATGGCAAGAGACTGAGGATCCAGCCAGTCCATCTGTCGGCCCCTCCACCTGTATCCAGGTGGGACACCTCCGCTAAGCACATAAAGATTAGGCCAGTGCGGTAAAATATAGTAGAAGCTCAACACTTGCATATCTAAATCAAACATCAGAAATTTGCAGTCCCTAATGCAACCTACACACGGTTGGACTTTCGAAGGACTTTTGACAGACTTCTGCCTTACTTTTTTTGGGAACAGACTTGCCTACACACGTCTGGACTACGGACGGCCTTGCCTACACACGACCGGACTTTTCATTGGACCTATTTCCTGACGGAGTTACGGCGGACTTTCCAAATGAACGGACTTGCCCGCACACGAACAAGTCCGTTCATTTCCTGGGCTGGGCTGCGTGCTCGGATAGGAGTCTGGTATGGATTTTAAGTGGGAAACCCCTATGCTGAAAAAACGGCATGGGGTCCCCCCAAAGTCCATACCAAACCCCTATCCGAGCACGCAGCCCGGCTGGTCAGGAAATGAACGGACTTGTTCGTGTGCGGGCAAGTCCGTTCATTTGGAAAGTCCGCCGTAACTCAGTCAGGAAATAGGTCCAATGAAAAGTCCGGTCCTGTGTAGGCAAGGCCGTCCGTAGTCCAGTCGTGTATAGGCAAGTCCGTTCGCAAAAAAAGTAAGGCAGAAGTCTGTCAAAAGTCTGTCGGAAAGTCTGTTGGACCAGTCCAGTCGAAAAGTCCGACCGTGTGTACGTTGCATTAGGGACTGCAAATTTCTGATGTTTGATTTAGATATGCAAGTGTTGAGCTTCTACTATATTTTACCGCACTTGCCTAATCTTTATGTGCCTGCAGGCCCCCCCACCCTAAAGCACCTCATGTTGATGAGGACAAGGGTCTCTTCCCGACAACCCTGGCCATTGGTTGTCGGGGTCTGCGAGCGGGGGGCTTATCAGAATCCGGGAGCCCCCTTTAATAAGGGGGCCCCCAGATCCGGGCCCCTCACCCTATGTGAATGAGTATGGGGTACATCGTACCCCTACCCATTCACCTAGGGAAAAAGTGTCAATAAAAAAAACACACCAGACAGGTTTTTAAAGTAATTTATTAGACAGCTCCGGGGGTCTTCTTCCGACTTTGGAGGTCTCTCCAGCCTCTTCTCCAGATGTCCGGTTCTTCTCCGCTCTCTCCGGCGTCTTCTCCCGATGTCCGGTTCTTCTCTGCTCTCTCCGGTCTCTTCTCCCGATGTTCGGTTCTTCTCCCAGTGTTCAGCCTCTTCTCCCGCTCTCTGGTCCTTCTGCCGGGCTCCTCCGTTATCTTCTGACGCTCTTTTGCTAGCGGTGGCCCGGTCTTCTTCGTCGTCTTCTCCCCTCTTCTCTTCTTCCAATGTTGACACAACACTCTCTGACTTATATAGGCGGTGACCCCACCCCTTATAATGTCACAGTCCCTGGCCCCGACAACCAATGGCCAGGGTTGTTGGGAAGAGGCCCTCATCAACATGGGGACAAGGTGCTTTTATTTTTATTTTATTTTATTTTATTTTTATTTTTATTCTTATTTTTCTTATTTTTATTTTTATTTTTATATTTTATTTTTATTTATTTTATTTCAGTTTTTTCATTCATTTTTTAAATTTTTTTCATTTTTTATTTTTATTTTTATTTTTTATTTTTTTCATTTTTTTCATTTTTTATTTCTTTCATGTTTTCATTTTTTTCATTTTTCATTTTTTCATTTTTTTATATATTTTTTCTTATTATTACTTTTAATTGTATTTTTATTTTTATTATTTTATTTTCATCTTCATTATTATTTATATCCACATTCTAATTTTATTGTAATCTCGGATTTGGGGCATCTACATGAGGTTTAAAATAAGGATTCAAACATCACAGTGTATCAAAACATTTTAGGGATGTACATGGAAGAAACCCCCAACATTTGAAGTTCTATGGAATAGACAAAATAGAGAAATACTGGAGGAACACTAATATGAAAAGAGAGGTGTCAAGGAATGAAACCCATTGGATATTCAAAATGGAAACGATGAGGCCACTGGGTTTGAATGTGGAACTTGATGTCAATTGCTATCTAGAAGACTATTAGTTTATTATACTAGAATTTAGTCACATTTATTTTTAGCTAGTTTTTAAATTTTAAATTAAAATTTTTATTTTTATTTTCATTATTTTTATTTTTATCGTGTATATAATCAGTAATGATCCACAACTCAGTAAAGTACTACCACCAAAACCAACATTTGTCTATAGAAGAGCAAGAAGGATCCGGGATAAAATAGTGAAAAATGTGCCAGACCCCCCCAAAACCATGTCAACATTTTTTAATCAAAAAGGTTTTTTCAGATGTGGGAAATGCAAGGCTTGCAGATTAACCAACAAAAAAGACAGAAAAATGAATTTTGTGTCGAACACCAATAAACAAACCTATAAAATTGAGAAATTAATAACATGCTGTAGTACACATGTCACCTACGTACTGGAGTGCAGTTGTGGGCTCCAGTACGTAGGTAGAACAACCAGAGCCCTGTCAGTAAGAATAGGTGAACATGTTAGAAATATTAGAAAAGGATTCAAACATCACAGTGTATCAAAACATTTTAGGGATGTATATGGAAGAAACCCCCAACATTTGAAGTTCTATGGAATAGACAAAATAGAGAAATACTGGAGGAACACTAATATGAAAAGAGAGGTGTCAAGGAATGAAACCCATTGGATATTCAAAATGGAAATGATGAGGCCACTGGGGTTGAATGTGGAACTTGATATCAATTGCTATCTAGAAGACTATTAGTTTATTATACTAGAATTTAGTCACATTTATTTTTAGCTAGTTTTTAAATTTTTATTTTTATTTTTATTTTCATTATTTTTATTTTTATCGTGTATTTTTATTTATTTATTTTTTATTTTTATTTTATTTTATTTTTATTTTTATTTTTATTTTTATTTTTATACTTATTTTTATTTTTATATTTTATTTTTATTTATTTTATTTCAGTTTTTTAATTTTTTTATTTTTATTTTTATTTTTTATTTTTTTCATTTTTTTATTTCTTTCATGTTTTAATTTTTTTCATTTTTTTTTCATTTTTTTCATTTTTTCATTTTTTTATATATTTTTTCTTATTATTACTTTTAATTTTATTTTTATTATTTTATTTTCATCTTCATTTTTATTTATATCCACATTCTAATTTTATTGTAATCTCGGATTTGGGGCATCTACATGAGGTTTAAAATATTTTTTTTAATTTTTTGAATATTCAAAATATATATTTGCATTTTGTATAGGAACAGATAGGTATATTTGTTAGATCTTTTTTGCTGTTTCATATTTCTGTAGTTCAGAGAAAGACGCGGGATAGGAATAGTGAAATTAATTGTATATTATATTGTAGAAAATGGTAAAAGCCTCTCCAGCAGCTATAGATGGGCAATCTCTCTGCAAAGAACATACTGAAACATATTATTTAAAAATACTAATGAATGGGAAAGTAGTTGTAGTGAGAAGGACGGGGTGTGCACGCTCAGAACACAGAAGAGGAAGTCAAATAACGAAAAGTGGGCAGAGGCCCTCAGTTAAGATGGCGATATAATAAAGGAAGTCAGAGAATGTAAACTGGGCAAAAGGCCCTTAGCTAAGATGGCGATAATTACATTTCCGGCTCAACGGAATATAAATAGGACACGCACCAATCACACGGCAGCTTCCTGATGACGCATACTATGATGCGAAACGCGTAGAGGCTGCTGGGAGATTTTTGAATCACGTGAGCGGGAACGTCCGTAGCTGGCGGAGATACGAACGGGAACGAGGGGTGAAGCTCAAGCCAGATGCGGAGATTACACACATCGCATACAGGTTGACCACGCTATTGAATGACACCCATCCTTAACTGCTGGAATAGCTTAGTGCTGACTCGAGGGCATTTTTAAATGTGAGTGTACACTTTTGTATTTTATGAAAATAAACAGTTTTAAACGTATTGCGCAGTGATCGTTGTCCATATACTTTGCATGAGGAGAATCAAAGCTCAAGCATAGCCGGTGGGGAGCAGTAAAAAGGTGGAGTGGTTATCCCATTAATGAACCAAAGGCGCATCACATAAGAAATATCTGGTGAGTGGCTGATCTAAAAGGTGGTGGTGTGTCACTAAGTCACAAATGAATACAGATGATACACAGCAACACGGAATTAGGTTGGAGTCAATAGAGGAATTTGCACTTTTTGCACAAGGACTTTGTAACATATATTTTGCGTGGTAGTAATTTTGATATATATATTGGTGATTTATATATATGATATTGTAAGAGGAATTTAACAACCAATGGGAGGTTTTTTTAATTATTGCACAGTAATAGGAAAGTGATGTATAAATATGAGTGGTGTATGTTAAAAAGAGTAGCGCACTCACACACATTAATCACAATTGATGCAGTTGGTTGGCTGTCCTTAAGCTGGCCCCTGGAGGGCATCCTGCCTCGTTGGTGATGTGCCTCCTCCTCTCTTCTATCAGGCACCCACGTAGAGTCAGTGAAAACGTACACCAGGAATGGCCTGCAGTCAGATATAGGCTTGGCTAGACTGGAATGCAGTGGGTATATATGTAGGAGGCTGTATATATATCTTTATGCACTGCAGATCACT